>NW_027362003.1:0-135299 GCF_039654945.1 Dendrobates tinctorius | reverse complement strand
CATACGGGAAAACTCTCCAAAATGTGGGTTAAAGCCATAGTTGACCTGAAAAGGAGATTTCCCAGTAGACTGACTCACACGACCGTTGAATGCAAACTCTGCCATGGGCAATACCTCACACCAGTCCTCCTGCCTGAAAGAGGCCAAGCATCTCAGAATCTGCTCCAACGATTGGTTCGTGCGCTCCGTCTGTCCATTAGACTCTGGGTGGTAGGCAGAGGAGAAGGACAACGAAATCCCCAGCTTTTTGCAAAAAGCCCTCCAGAACCTGGCTACAAACTGTACCCCTCTGTCTGACACCACATTCATAATTATATTCTGCATAAATAAGCGGGCCAGGGTTTCAGCAGATGGTAACGCGGGGAGAGGTACAAAGTAAGCTTGTTTTGAAAACCTATCCACCACCACCCATATCACCGAGTTGCCCCTGGAAGGAGGAAGATTTGTGATAAAATCCATGGACAAATGTGTCCATGGTCTATCCGGAATTGGCAAAGGCACCAATTCCCCGGCCGGCCGAACCTGAGAACTTTTAGAACGAGCGCACACCCCACATTCAGTCACAAACTTTTTAATATCTGTTACCATAGAGGGCCACCAGAAATCCCTCGCAATTGCCCCCCGGGTAGCTGCAATCCCAGGATGAGCACTCAACACAGAATCATGAAATTCCTGCATAAGTCCGAGACGAAAACGTTCCGGTACAAACAATTTACCCGGGGGTTTACCACCAGGAGCCCGAGCCTGGGCCTCCAAAATCCCTCTCTGTAACTCAGATGAGATTTCGGCCACCACTACTCCTGGCTGAAGAATGGAGGAGGGAGGTTCTGGAGGGGACACCGAATCAAAGCTTCGGGATAAGGCATCAGCCTTGATGTCTTTAGATCCCGGGCGGAATGTGATGGTAAACTGAAAACGAGAAAAAAAAAGCGCCCACCGAGCCTGTCTGGGGGTCAATCTCTTGGCAGACTCGATATAGGCCAAATTTTTGTGATCAGTGATGACTGTAATGGGATGAACAGACCCCTCCAGGAAATGCCTCCATTCTTCAAAAGCCAACTTTACCGCCAACAACTCTCTATTGCCGACATCATAATTTCTCTCGGCAGAGGAAAATTTTTTAGAGAAGAAGGCGCAAGGCCTCAGGTTAGTAAGGGTAGGAGGACCCTGAGACAAAACTGCCCCCACCCCCACTTCCGAGGCGTCAACCTCCACGACAAAAGGTCTTGACGGGTCGGGTTGTACCAATACAGGGGCTGAAGAAAAGCACTTTTTTAATGTCATGAAAGAGTTTTTTGCAGCTACAGACCAATTTTTTACATCAGCTCCCTTGAGAGTGAGGTCCGTTAGAGGCTTTACCACCTGCGAAAAGCCCTTAATAAATTTCCTATAAAAGTTGGCAAAGCCCAAAAATCGTTGCAACCCTTTCAAGTCATGAGGTTGCACCCACTCCGTAACAGCCTGGACTTTCTTAGGATCCATGCAGAACCCCTCCCCTGACACAATCAACCCCAGAAAGGATACTTCTTGCATGAAAAATGAGCATTTTTCCAGCTTGGCATACAAATGATTCTCCCTCAGTCTCATGAGAACCATCCGCAAATGGTGCAAGTGAGATTGACTGTCCACCGAGTACACCAGAATGTCATCCAAATAGATAACCACAAAACGACCGATTAAATCAGAGAAAATTACATTAATAAAATTCTGAAAAACAGCAGGAGCGTTGGTGAGACCAAAGGACATAACCAAGTTTTCGAACAGCCCTTCAGTCGTCAGGAATGCTGTTTTCCATTCGTCCCCTTCACGGACTCTTATAAGGTTATATGCCCCACGTAAATCCAGTTTAGAGAACCACTTGGCCCCGGTGAGTTGGATACATAGATCAGGAATTAGGGGGAGAGGGTATGTATTTTTCACAGTAATTTTGTTTAATTCCCGAAAGTCGAGGCACGGCCGCAAACCACCATCTTTTTTCTTAACAAAAAAGAAGCCCGCTGCCACAGGTGAAACAGAAGGCCTAATATGCCCTTTGCGGAGACTCTCAGTAATGTACTCCTTCATGGCTAGACGTTCGGGCCCGGACAAATTGAACAGGCGAGCCTTGGGTAACTTGACTCCAGGGACTAGATTAATGGCACAATCAAAGGGTCTATGTGGTGGTAGCGCCTCAGCCTCACTTTCAGAAAATACGTCTTCAAAATCTTTCAGGCACTCCGGAATACCTTCCAGATCGACAGACGACACTGACACAGATTTTACTGGGGTGACAAGGGTTGTCAAGTTACAACATAGACCGTTAGCCATACAACCCCACTGAATGATCTCCCCTGTGACCCAGTCAATAGTAGGATTGTGACGTTGAAGCCAAGGCATACCCAGTATCAGTCCAGCTGGCAGATTATTTATGACAAAACATCTTAATTTTTCCACGTGAGTGGAACCCACTTTCAGAGAAAAGGTATCAGTCATGAAACAAATTCCCTCCTGGGTGATAGGAGAAGAATCAATTGCCACGATTTTAACAGGATCTTTTAACCTGACTGTCCCTATCTTATGAAAAGTCACAACTTTGGCATCGATCAGATTAATAGAAGAACCACAGTCAACAAAGGCGGTAGTCCCAACCGGACCGCCTGTAAGTTCCAGTTCCACCGGAAGCAGAATTTTAGTAAGCGAGTAAAAGGGTACCTGGGAGTCTGGGCAACCTCCTCGATTGTTACCCAGACTCAGTCGTTTTCCTGACGGCTTCACTGAAGAAGGGCAAGAAGGACAGTTCCTTCTCCAATGTCCAGCGGATCCACAGTAAAAGCACAATTGATTGTTTCTTCGGTGTCTCCTCTCTTTTTCCTCCAATGACGTGGCACCAACCTCCATGGGCTCAGGACTAGATGCAGAGTCTCTCAGATTGGAGAATAAAGGGGTCTCCTGCAGCATGACCCCTCTTGCCCACAGCCTGCGGTCCATGCGGACGGCCTGGATCATAGCGTCCTCCAAAGAATCCGGTGGAGGATGAAGGGCTAGGGCATCTTTCAAACGTTCGGACAGGCCTCTACAGAACAAACCCCGGAGGGCAGCGTCATCCCAGGAGACCTCCGCTGCCCAGCGTCTGAAATCAGAGCAGAACCATTCAGCAGAGTTCCTTCCCTGTGTCACACTCATCACCATATCCTCTGCCAGACGCACTCTATCAGGCTCATCATAAATGTGCCCCAGAGCCTCAAAGAACAAATTCACAGACATGCGTTCAGGAGCAGAGGAAGAGAGAGAGAAAGCCCATGCCTGTGGAGCCCCCCGAAGTAGGGAAATGACGACCCCCACCCTCTGGAACTCATCCCCGGAAGAGCGGGGCCTCAGAGAAAAAAACAGCTTGCATCCTTCTCTGAAAGACCTGAACTCCTTTTTATCCCCTGAGAAAAGGTCTGGCAATTTGACCGGAGATTCTGGGAATGCCAATGACACATCTCTATCCCCAGCACAAGAATCCCCTGTAGCGGCAGCCCCCTGTACCGTATCCACCAACTGTTGCTGGGTCTGGGCCATCGTGCGCTGTTCCACATTAAGTTTGTGGAACATTTGGGTCAGGTGCTTGACCTGACCAGCCAAAGCTTGTATGGGATCCATGAGGATAACACTTTTTTTTTTCCTCAGAGGGGGAAAAAAAAAAACTGAAACGGTCAGCTATAATGTCAGGAGCCCCGCACTGCACTTGCTCACTGTGCCAGTGCGGGTGTCCTGAGTACAAAGACAGTACTCACAGATACCTGTGGAGCAGGGCAGCAGCGGTGACGATGCGTGCTTGAGAGTATCAGGACCTGAAGCACATGACAGCTGGGGGCGTGGTCTAAGCTCCACAGATCTAGGAGCTGCAGGGAAACTCCTAGAAAGGTAACTACGGGGCAATGTTACCAAGGGGCATAGACAGAGACAGAAACCAGACGAAGCCAGGGTCAAAGCACCAGATAGCAATACAGTACCACGGGGTTTAGACAGAAAGGATAGTCAGGACGTAGCAATAGGTCAGAAAACCAGAACGGGCAATAGACGGTACAATAGGGACAAACTGTAACGGAGTAACGATAGCCAAGCCAGGAGGTCAGAACCGGAGAAGACAGTAGTACCAAAGCGAGAGACGGAGTACAGAGTGAGGAAACAGGCCGGGTCATACACGGGAAGCAAACAAGCAATGCAGAATACACGCACACCAGGGGTCAGACACACCAGAACAACAGTATAGCTGACAGAGAACCCTGGTAAAGAGTGAGTATAAATACCCCTCCCAGATCCAGAAAGAGGCCACGAACACTTAACCCTGTGAGTGCAGGGCAAGAAACCTGTTCAAACCATGACACTGTTGTTTCGGCTAGGATACCATCGGCACAGCCTAGAAACTACTCTGAGAGACCGCAAACTGTTGTGTACTGTGCACGAGCTTGCAGCCCGTGCCCGGTGCCATTCCTGAGACATTCATCCAGAGGATTGATTCCACGCTACAGCACATTAAAGACAAAGAGGACTGCATCCTTTGACACTGTCGGGTGACAGTGCTATTCCTTCTTGTGGAACAGAGCCAGAGACTTTGTGTCCCATTTGCGATGCCGCCTGAGATATTCCAGCCTTCCACCTGCCAGAACTTCAATCGATAAGTGCACTGTTTATTTTGTATATCTCTGTTACCCTATTTCATTGCCTCCCTGTGAAGAGTATTGTTGTGAACTACTGTTTAGTAAAAAACTGTTATCCCTTCTCTGTCTCCGGCTACTCACTGCATCAGACAACCTGCTTTGTCCTCTTACAGCTGCATGGAAGGTAGCGGATGGGATTGGTGCAGCAAGGTCCTCCCTGGCAGCTGTGTGGCAGAGGAGTGTTCCCCAGTAGGGCCTGGAGAGTTAGGGTCAATGGGGACAACAGCGGTATTAGAGAGTGCTCCAGTAACAGGTGGTGGTTCCACCAGGGCTGGATATCCCTGTGGTATCATCTATCGCAACGTTTGACTTGGTTTGTATGGATGATAGAGTATGAGGCAAGGTCTACGTTTGTTTTGATGGGCCTTTTGGGCACTCTTGAAACAAGATGTTAGAAAGAAAATATGGAAATTATGTAGATTTAAGCATGAAAGTTCAGGTTGCGAAGGGAACCATAGTTTTGTAAAATGCTTTAAAAAAGGGAATGGAAAGTCTGGGGAGGTTGCTAGTAAAAGGGAGGGCGCCAATAAGAATAAATCGGATGCAGCATCATCTAAATAGATACCCAGACAGAGAGCCAGACAGTATTTTTAGTGATGGTTTTAGTTATGTTTTAGAATTCCTTCCGAGGTAAACAGAGTTTCTATGGAAGTACGTAATTGAAAGTCGGCAACGTTACGGACCCCCTTTACCAAATATGAGGTTTTTTCCTTTGGGGTTGGTCCCCAAGAAGGAGCCTAACAAATTCCGGATGATACATCATTTATCGAAGCTGGAGGGGTCATCAGTAAACAATGGGATAAGTCCAGAGTTGGTTCATGTATCATATGTATCCTTTGATAGAGCTGTGGAATGAGTCCCACGGCTGGGGAGAGGGGCCTTGTTGACTAAAATAGACATTGGAGGTGCTTTTCGTTAACTACTCGTCCACCCACACAGTTATTATTTACTAGGTTAAGTTTCATGGGAATTAAAATAGACACAATGTTAATGGAATGCAGATAAGAGACTTTGAGAGCAAAAAAGATCTGCTTGAATGGGGAGCGTTCTTTTGTAGTATGGGGAGCATTGAGGGCAGATGTCAAGCCATCCAGTCCTCAGCTGGGCCTTCTAAAAGAACAGACCACAGTCCGATGGATTGGGGTTAGTTGTATGTTGTGAACGAGACTCAAGCCGGAATTTTATTTCCATTCAATCCTGGACAGGTCCCAAGATATTTTAATTATACACTTGGGGGAACATGTCATGGGTGTGAGGACATAAGGAGACTTGATTGTTTGCCTCTCATTTCTTCACACCCGGTTATGGTGATTGTTTGGTCTGACATTGTGGGCAGGCTTGCATGGCAACATGGTCGGTCTATTGAGTGTTTAAATAAGGCGCGCATTAAAGTTAACAGGTAAGTAGCCCTTTTCCTGGCTAGAAATGGGGCTAATATAACGAGGCATCAGGAGTTGGAAACACCATCCAGGGAGCATTTGAGACAGAATGGGGTTCATTTGTCTCTTATAAAAATTCATCTCTGGGAACTGGGTTTAAGGGATGGCCTGGAAAACGCAGTCAAGGTGTGGCGGGACATGCACGCATAAGGTGTCATTCATGCTTGTCATGGTGGGAACGGTCTGTGGAAAAACAATTGGTCGTATGGAAAAGGGGGGGGGAGTAGGTGACCCATTTTGGTGGGGTCAACCTCATGCCCTTCTCCTTTTATAAGAGGTGAGAAAATACTAACATTATGCTACTTCTTTTCATTGTTCATCTGTCAGTGTAAGATACATTGCTACTGGGGAGGAGCAAATCTTTTAAAATTACAAGTACAAAACAAAAAATAGTATAGCTATAACGTTTTGCATAAACCTGCACTGTACCACTGAAAAGTTTGAACACACCAGTCCATGCAATGGTTTTTCTTGTATTTATTGGAATGTGCAGATTGTAGATTCAGACTGAAGGCAGCAAAACCATGAAGCAACACTCATCCCAAACCATCTCAATAGGGTTGAGGTCGGGTGATTGTGGAGGCCATATAGCAGGACTCCTTACCTCTTGTTCTTGGTCACTTACATAGCCTGGAGGTGTGTCAAGGTCAATGTCCTCTAACAACACAAATCTTGTTCTTGTTGAGTATAAAGTAGAGGTATTGTAATGTCGTCGCCGAATGCTGTGGTAGCCATGCTGGGTGAGTGATCCTTGAATTTGGAATAAATCACCATCAGTGACATCAGCAAAGCACCCCCACGCCATCACACGTCTCCCTCCATGCTTAACAATAGGCACTACACATGTAGAGACCATCTGCTCATCTTTTCTGTATCTCACAAAGATATGGTGGTTGGTACCAAAAATCGTAAATTTTAACTTATCGAACAGCAGTACCGATTTTCACTGATTTAATGTACAGTCCTTCTGTTGCTTGCACCAAGTCTTATTTGTGGTCCTCAGTAGCGGCTTCTTTGCAGCAATTCGACTATAAAGGCTTGCTTCTCGTAGTCTCCTCTGGACAGCTGATGTTGAGATGTGTCTGCTACTTGATGTCTATACATCATTTATGTGGGCTGTTATCTGACGTGCTGTCAATTTGTGTTTTCTGAGGCTGGTGACTCTGATGAACTTATCCTCTGCAGCAGAGGTAATTCTTGATCTTCCTTTCCTGGGGCAGTCCTTATGAGAGCCAGTTTCATCAAAAGCTAATGGTTTTTATGACTGCATTTGAGATCATCTTCAAGCTTCTTCAAGGTTCCACCAATTTTCCGCATTGAATGACCTTCATATCTTAAAGTATCGGTCTCTTTACTTGAATGCTTCCTTCCATGTCCTGGCTTGGAACAGTTCTGGAATAGGGCTCAAGACTGTATGAAACACCCTTGATAGGCCCAAAGACTTTCTAAAGGAAATTGACTCTTGACAAGGCGTATCTATCCATTGAAAACCATTCCCAGTGACTACTTTAAAAAGCTGCTTTGCTTGACAGAATGGAAGGATATGTATGGCCATGTTCACACGGCAGTATCTGGTCAGTATTTCACATCAGTACTTGTAAACCAAAATCAAGTAGGTCAAAAATGCAGAAGTGGTGCTCGTATTCCTGTTATACAGGGTGGGCCATTTATATGGATACATCTAATTAAAATGGGAATGGTTGGTGATATCAAATTCCTGTTTGTGGCACATTAGTATATGGGAGGGGAGAAACTTTTAAAGATGGGTGGTGACCATGGTGGCAATTTTGAAGTCGGCCATTTTGGATCTAACGTTATTTTTTTCAATGGGAAGAGGGTCATGTGACACATCAGACTTATTGAGAATTTCACAGGAAAAACAATGGTGTGCTTGGTTTTAACATAACTTTATTCTTTCATGAGTTATTACAAGTTTATTACCACTTATAAAATGTGTTCAAAGTGCTGCCCATTGTGTTGGATTGTCAATGCAACCCTCTTCTCCCACTCTTGAGACACTGATAGCAACACCGCAGAAGAAATGCTAGCACAGGCTTGCAGTATCCGTTGTTTCAGATGCTGCGCATCTCGTATCTTCACAGTATAGACAATTGCCTTCAGATGACCCCAAAGATAAAAGTCTAAGGGGGTCAGATCGGGAGACCTTGGTGGCCATTCAACTGGCCTATGACGAACAATCCACTTTCCAGGAAACTGATCATGTAGGAATGCTCGGACCTGACACCCATAATTGATGGTATGGTGTGGTATATGGGGTACAAAGATAGTGGGGCCATTCTTCATCAATGGAAACCTCAATGACACTGGATATCTGAAATTGCTACATGATGATGTGTTGCCCTCTTTATGCACTGAAGATGGCATGTTACCTGAGTTTTTCTAGCAAAATGGTGCACCACTACATTATGGGTGTCAGGTCCGAGCATTCCTACAAGGAATCTGACCCCTTTAGACTAGCATTTCTTGTGCCGTGTTGCTATCAGTGTGTCAAGAGTGGGAGAAGAAGGTTGCATTGACAATCCAACACAATGGGCAGCACTTTGAACACATTTTATAAGTGATCATAAACTTGCAAATAACTCATGAAAGAATAAAGTTACCTTAAAACCAAGCACACCATTGTTTTTCTTGTGAAATTCTCAATAAGTTTGATGTGTCACATGACCCTCGTCCCATTGGAAAAAATAAAGTTGGATCCAAAATGTCTGACTTCAAAATGGCCGCCATAGTCACCACCCATCTTGAAAAGTTTCCCCCCTCCCATATGCTAATGTGCCACAAGCAGGAAGTTGATGTCACCAACCATTCCCATTTTATTTAGGTGTATCCATATAAATGGCCCACACTGTTCTTTTTCTCTTCCACATGCTCCATTCCTGGTTTTAGCTTACAAATACAATGTAAAATACTGACCAAATACTGATGTGTGAATGTGGCCTTAGCCATTATTAGAGTAAAAAGAGGTGGTAACTTTGAATCTAAGGTTAAACACATATTCTGGTTTGTTTCAGACATGTTTCTTTTCTCCTTGTTTCCAAACGAGTTCCTTTGTGGTTTTGCTGCCTTCAGTCTGAATTTACAATGTGCAAGTTCCAATAAGCATAAGGAAAACTATTGAATGAACAGGTGTGTCCAAACTTTTGATCTGTATTGTTTAGAACAACGTATTCGGCATTCCATGCCTACAAAAGTCTCATCTTTCAAAACATAAAAACTATTTATCCAGTACAGTAAATGCAATAAAAAAAAAAGAAAACAAAAATGGAAATTCTGGCTAAAATTGCTGTTTTACAGTCAGCGCACCGCCTCTAAAAACTGCAATAAAGAGCAAGCAAAATATTGTATATACCCTGAAATACTGCCTACAAAAACTACAATTTGCCAGCAAAAGCCAATCTTCACACAGCTCTTTCAAAGGAATAATAAAAAAATTTGGCAGCGCAACTAATTTTTTTTTTTTATCATAAAGGTTTTTATTGAGTTTTCAGAAAAAATACAAACTTCTCATACAAAAACATCAAGAACAGGAGCAATGAGTAGCAAGAGGTGGAATAACCTCGAGCCATTATTAGAATATCAATCTGGGACATTAAATACCCCTTCCAACAACAACTTGAACATAGAAGCGGGGAGAGGGGGGGGGAGAGGGAAGGGGAAGCAGCTCTACATGCATGGCATTCTTAGGCACAATCAATTTATTTATGGTGTAGGTGTCTGTATCTGGGGGAGGGCCGTTGCATAAAGGGAAGTGGCCCACGGATGCCATTGTTTAAGTCTCACCGTTCTCTTCTCTAGATTGGGGGTCAAGTTGGTTTCGTATAGCCAGTGTAGGTTGGTCCTCTCAATTAGTTCTGTTTTTGTAGGGGGGCTCACCGACCTCCACTTGTATGCCACACAGTACCTGCCGGCTATGAGAATGTGAGAAATGATATTTTTTAAAAGATCCGGGATCCCATCTAGGCCAATGTGTAGCACCGCTAAGGTTGGGTTTGGGGAAAGACGGAGACTAGTAACCTCATGGATTAGATTGAACACCTCCTGCCAGAAGTTAGATAACTTAGGGCAAAACCACCACATATGACACAAGGTGCCCCTGTGGTTGCATCCCCTCCAGCACAAAGGTGACATATGTGGGGAAAAAGAAGCCAGTTTAGTAGGGGAGTTGTACCACCACAGATGAACCTTTTTTAATTGCTCTATGTGATTGAGACATGAAGAGAATTTGTGGATCCATTTTGAGGCCGCGAACCATTCTTGCGACGGAAGCTGAGAGGCTAGATCTTTTTCCCATTTGAGCATATACGGCAATTGTTTGTCCGGTTCCGGGGAGTTTAGCAGGTTATGGATGTATGAAAGGCCTTTGATTTTGCTATTTTGAAAGAATTTTTTAATTGCGGCGTGGTCGGCTGTTGTGGGAACCGGTAGGTGAGGAGCGGACTGAAGGAAGTGACGTATTTGAAAAAACTGGAATAAACTGTGTCGGGGGAGGTTAAATTTAACACACATTTCTGAGTACGGGAGTAGGACGCCTTCTCTATAGAGATCTGCTAGGGTAATTGGACCTCCACGTGTCCAGGCGGCAAGATTCAAATTCGGAATGAAGGCTTCCAGCGATCTAAGGGGAAGGCTGGGACCTAGAGCCTGTGACACTGGCTTGCTCCATAAGGACCAAGCTTTCTTTAGAGCTGCTGTGGTGGGTAGAAGATCGCCGGGGGGCGAAGGGGTTAGGAGCAGGGAGTCTATGAATTGTTTAGGGGAGTGGGCCTGTGCCCAGGTGTACTCAATCTGTAACCATCTCAAGTCTGAATCATTCTTCCACCAATCTCGAGCCGGTTCCAGGATAGCAGCTCTGTGATATGTTAGAATATTAGGAATACCCATTCCTCCACCACTGAACGGGGCATGCATACATCTCAGGGCTATTCTAGGTTTTTTCCCAGCCCATATAAATTTACTCATTAGCGAATGAATTTTGATGAGATACCGTTGCGGAATTGTTAGGGGCAGGCACCGAAGTAAGTAGATAATTTTTGGGAGACAGATCATTTTAAAAGTCTGCATTCTCGCCACCCAAGAGAGCGGGAGAAGAGAAAGGCGAGTAAGTTCTTTATCCAGGGTCAGCAGATTTTTCCGGATCACGGAGTGTAGCGGGGCCAGTATAATACCCAGGTAGGGGATTCCCTCGTCTTCCCATTTGAAAGGGTAAAGATGAGAAAGAGTGGCTCTGGTAGAGGCTGGCAAGAAGAGCGGAAAAATTAAGGACTTGGTAATATTAAGCTTGTAATACGAGACTTGAGCGAAGGAGGACAGGATCTCCATTACGTGTTGTAGGGACACCTCTACATTAGTGCAAGATAAAATCACGTCATCTGCATATAGACTGACCACATGATTTATACTCCCCACTCGAATCCCCGAGATCCGAGGGCATTCACGGATAGTCTGCGCCAGAGGCTCTATAGCAAGGGCATAGATGATAGGGGAGAGCGGACACCCCTGGCGTGTCCCATTGGTTAATTCAAAACTCCGAGATATAAATCCGGATGCCAGAACTTTGGCGTTAGGGTTAGAGTACAGCGTCATTATGGCATTAAGTATGGGGCCTTTGAAACCAAACTTGGCCAGAACAGATTTCAGATATCCCCAGTGCACCCTGTCGAACGCCTTCTCTGCGTCCAGGGACAGGAATACACTGGGGATTTTCCTCCCCTCAGCCACCGCAATCAGATCCAGCATACGTCTCGTCCCATCTTTCGCCTGCCTCCCCGCCACAAACCCCACTTGATCCGGGGAAATCAGTGATGGAAGAACTTTATGTATTCTAGCTGAGATTATTTTGGCGTACAATTTTAAGTCGCAGTTTAGGAGGGATATTGGCCTGAAGTTTCCTGGTGAAATAGGGGGTTTTCCTGGTTTTGGCAGGGTAGTTATAATGGCCTCTAGATTATTTGGTGAAATATCTGCTGTGGCTCGCCAAGAGGAGAAAAGTCTCAGGAGGAAAGGAGACAGGGTTTCAGTGAATTGCCTATAATAGGAGTTAGTGAGGCCGTCTGGGCCTGGAGCTGAATTTCTTTTGGCTGTGGTCACCGCCTGGCGAACCTCTTCCAGAGAAAAAGGGGAATTTAGTTGCTCCAGCTGTACTGCAGATAACCGAGGAAGATTAATATTGTTTAAGAAGGAATTAATTGCCGTTTGGGTAGGCTTTGGGGCAGTGGGGTCATTTTTAAGGTTGTAGAGAGACTGGTAAAAGTCAGCGAATGCGTTGGCTATTTCCGTTGGGTTGCGTATTGTGGCATTAGAACCCGTCACGAGGTATTCAATTTTATTTTGCATTTCTCGTTTTTTAACCCTCCTGGCTAGTAAGGCACCCGCCCTGTCACCCATCACATAGTACCGCTGTTTGAGGGATCTTAAGTTTTTCTCATAGTCTGCCATCAACACCTGGCGGAGCTGTGTTCTTAGTTTCCTGAGTTCGTCAGATGTCGACAAGTTTGGGGCAGATTTATTGTGGGCTTCCAAAAGTACTATGTGGGACAGTAGAGCTTTGTAAGTTGCCTGACGCCTCCTTTTCTCCCTAGTGGCAATTTTGATGAATGACCCCCTAATATAGGCCTTGTGTGCAGACCAAAGCGTTTCCTCTGTCACCTCCTTGTTATCATTAAAGTTAAAAAACTCTGCGAGGTCGGCCTGCAACTCCTCAGAGATTTGTCTACAGGCTAGGAGGGAGTCATTCATGCGCCACCGGGCAAAAACAGGCGCGCGGTTTTGCTCCTGAACTGTCAGGAATATGGGGGCGTGGTCCGACCAAGCTATAAGTCCAATTTTTGAATCTGAGCAATCCATAATAAGTGAGCTATCAACCAGAAAGTAGTCCAATCTGCTGTAAGAGGTGAACCGAGGCGAGAAGAATGTGTAGTCCCTCTCATTTGCATGTTGGTATCTCCATATATCATGGAGATGCCTTTCTGAAATTATTGTGCTCATCTCCTTCCTCTTTACAGCAGTATTGGAGCAATCCAGAGTGCTGGACATTACCATGTTAAAATCCCCGCAGATTATTTGCTTACCCTCTTTAACGGATGAAAGCTTGGAAAGAAACCTCCGCAAAAAGCTGATCTGACCAGAGTTGGGGGCGTAAACGGTTGCAATAGTATACTTAGATCCATTTATGGAGCAATTAATAATGGCGTATCTACCGTCAGGGTCTAAATGTTGTGAATGTAGTGTGAACGCAACAGTATTTTTTACACAAATGAATACTCCAGCCTTTTTTTTTTTCCACAAGCCAGCAGTATGAAAGGAAATTTAGCATTATTTAACCTGTGCGAGTCCCCTTGGAGGAGATGAGACTCCTGACCACATATTACATCACATTTGGATTTAACCACTTCCCGCCAAAACATGGATCTCTTGGCTGGCGAGTTCAGACCCCTAACATTTATAGACATACAGTTCAGTACCATTGTACATGAAAAAAAAGTCTCTTGCCTAGAGCTGCAGGGGGAAAAGGAAGGTTAGGCAGGAAAGAGATAACACTAACAATATTGACATCACTAACATTACTGATGTAGGGAGCATCAGTCCACAAAGAAAAAAGCCCAAAAAAGGGGCCTGCGGTATGGTGGAAATTTACCGCCATGGGGGTTCAGGGTCCTGGTTGAACAGAACCAGCGGACCTTAAAAGTAGCAACTAAGTCTCAGCCGCGACTCAAACATATCACATAACTCACACGACGGACCAATCTTCATTCACTTTATCCTGTTGGGATGACCCTGTAGCTCTTGAAGATCTGGCCGGGAGAGTTGCCAAGTTCCATGAGGATAGGAGCTTTGCCAACTGCTGTGGGGAATGGCAGGCGTGGGTATTTCCTGCTCGGAAAAGCAGGATCTTTACAGGGAAACCCCATCTATAGGATATAGCTTCATCCCTGAGAACTTTGGTATAAGGAGCAAATTCCCTCCTTTTTGCCAGGGTTCCTGCAGACAGATCTGGAAAAATGGACAGGTGCCGGAATTGCTCAGACAGAGGGGGTCTCTTTCTCAGGGCTTGCAGCAGGGCTTCTTTGGTCTTGTAAAAGTGCAGGCGAGCTAAAGTGTCCCGAGGGACATCAGCACTGAGGGATTTAGGCTTAGGGACTCTGTGTATTCTGTCCACCAGGAAATCAGTTGCAGTCAGGTCTGGGAGCAGCTCCTGCAGCAAGGAGCCCAGAAAACTCTGCAGCCCCTTGTCTGGTATGGCCTCTGGAATTCCTCTGATTCTTATATTATTTCGGCGGGACCTGTCCTCTAAATCCAAGACCTTGGTATGGAGCTTTTGCACTTGTTCCTCCAGTGCTGCATTGGCATCAATGAGGCTATTGTGTGACTTTGTCAGCTCCCCCATTTTAGATTCAATATGTGCTGTACGGCTGCCTATGGCAGTGATATCTCCCCTCAGCTCAGCCACCATATCTTTCCAATCCTGCTGCAGTGATGAGCGGAGGGCACTGAGCAGTTTCTGCATTGTACCTTTGGTAAGCGGTATATCTGCAGCGTCTGTGTCCAAGTCTGGGCCTGCTGTGGATCCCCTCCTGGATGAGCGTGAGGAACCTGTGGAGGAGGATGCTGCCGCCATTTTCCCTCGCCCCGTGCTGGAGAAGAAGTCTGTAACTTTCGCCGGGGACGGCTTCCTCTGGGATTTTCCCCTTGGCATGCTACGATCCTGGATACCTCCGCAGCACTCCCCCCCCGTGTGCAGAGAGATTGGTGCCGCTGGCGTGCCGCAATGAGCCGATTAGGAGTCGAAGTGGCTGGAGCTCAGCAGCTAAGTGACCGGTGCCATTAGCAAGCAGGCCACGCCCCCAACTAATTTTTTTTTAATTGTTACAAAGTTCTGATTTTGCAAAAATAAAAACAATACTATACAAGTTTGGTATCACTATAATAATACTAACCCGGAGAAAAATATTGACAATCATAAACCCACAAATTCACCCCCAAAATGTAGTTGTTGCACAGCACTCTGAAAGCCAAAGAAATCTAGCAGAAATGAAGAAAGATCCTTACTTAAGCGAATACGTGAGGATCAGACGGAGTTTTCAATTTTGCAATTTTTCTTGCTGCAATTAAAAAAAAAAAAAAATGATTAATTTGCCAAAATACATATCACCCTCATTCTAAGATAACATCCTCTCTGCAAAACATATCCAGTTTCTTGTATTTGCAATGTTTCCGTGTTTTTTATGGTAGCAGGAAAAGTTTGATGCGTCCCCTGGGGATTGTTTCATTCTATAATATGTTTGCAGGTTAAGAAGCCACGTACCACAACAATTTTTAATTGTAAAATCTCATATTTTGAGAACATTCCTTGGCATGGCAAAACATCTATTCTTTAATGATGTTTGTATAAAGGTCTGAATTCTAACACTGGCTCGGCCGTATTTTTTGGATCATGCAATCTAAAATATAACACAAAGACATATTTATTGCTTTTGCATATTTTTTAAACTAAAAACTTTTTGCTCTTTTTTTATGACAGCACCATTGCCCATTTCTTGCCACTTTAGAGTACTTTTTTAAGGCGTGAATTCACAATTAAATTAAATTGTCAGTATGTTTAACCCCCCTGGAATTTTAATTTTTTTTTTTTTTTCCTACTCGCCTTTTAAGAACCATATGAAAGCTTTAATGACACCATTCACTGTCCTGTAAAATAGGAAAAAATTGGGTGAAATTGACAAAAAAAAATGTAATTCCACAATTGTTTTTTGGGGTTCTGTTTTCATGGTTTTCAATGTGTCGGGGAAAAAAAATCACCTGCCATCATGATTCTCCACATGAGTGCAATTAGAGCAATGAAATTAAAAATAAATCTTTGTTCTGCTGGTCAGTATGGTTATCGTGACAGCAAATATATAAAGATTTTTTTTTAGCTTCTTAAAAAATGTAAAAAAAAAACTTCAAGAAAAAATTTGCTTCAGCAGCAATATTCTTAGAACCATAAAAATGTTTTTATTTTTCAGTTGGTAGAGCAGTATAAAGGATTGGGGTTTTGGGGGGGGAAGGGTGAGCTGCAAATTTGGGATTAAAACAACTTTCTGATCTTTAAAAAAAAAAAATGTCCATTTCGATCCTTTTTCCATTTCAGCATTCTCTGTATGGGATAAATATTTGATGTTTTGTTCAGACAATTACACACTCAGTGATACCTAATATGTTCATTTTTTTTATTTTAGACTAGCTGAAGAGCCCGGCGCTGCCCGGGCATAGTAACTAACTACGGTTAGTTATAACAAGTTATAATGATTATATCTATATATATATATATATATATATATATAAAGCTGAGTGTAGAGCCACGCCCACTCCGCATAACCACATTCACTATAATATCCCACATCATCCCGTCAGAGCCACCGGACTACTACCCTGAAAATCCCACATCATCCCGTCAGCCAGAGCTACCGGACTACTACCCCTAATATCCCACATCTTCCCGTCAGCCAGAGCCACCGGACTACTACCCCTAATACCCCACATCATCCTGTCAAAGCCACAGGACTACTACCCCTAATATGCCACATCATCCCGTCAACCAGGGCCCCCAGTCCACTACCACTAATATCCCTCATCATCCCATCACAGACGCTGGACTACTCCCCCTAATATCCCACATCATCCCGTCAGCCAGAGCCAGCGGACTACAACCACTAATATCCCACATCATCCCATCAGCCTGAGCCACCGGACTACAACCACTAATATACCACATCAGCCAGAGCCACCAGACTACTCCCCCTAATATCCCACATCATCCCGTCACAGCCGCTGGACTACTACCCCTAATAGCCCACATCATTCCGTCAGCCAGAGCCAACAGACTACTACCCCTAATATCCCACATCATCCCATCAGCCTGGGTTCAGGACCAGAGCGCTGAGTGGAATGGTCCTAACTTCCATACCGGAGATCCCTTTAAGAGAGGCCTGGGGTCAGAACCAGAGCGCTGAGTGGATTTGTCCTGACTTCCATACCAATGATCCCTTTAATAGAAGTCTGGGGTGAGAATCAGAGAGTTGAGATATTTACCCTAACTTCCTTACCGGAGATCCCTTTAAGAGAGGCCTGGGGTCAGTGCCCAAGCACAGAGTGGATTTGACCTCACTTCCATACCAGGGATCCCTTTAAGAGTGACTGGGATCAGAGCGCTAAGTGGATTTGCCATGACTTGCATACCAATAATCCCATTAATAGAACCCTGGGGTCAGAATCAGAGCATTGAGGGATTTGCCCTAACTTCCATACATGAGATCCCTTTAAGAGAGCCTGGGGTCAGAACCAAAGCGCTGGATGGATTTGCCCTGACTTCCATACCAGAGATCCCATTAGGAAAGACCTGGGGTCAGTTCCAAAGCGCAGAGTGGATTTGCCCTAACTTCCATACCAGAGATCCCTTTAGGAAAGACCTGGGGTCAGTACCAAAGCGCAGAGTGGATTTGCCCTAACTTCCATACCAATGATCCCTTTAAGAGACCCTGGGGTCAGAACCACAGAGCTGAGTGGAATGGTCCTAACTTCCATACCAGGGATCCCTTTAAGAGAGGCATGGGGTCAAAACCAAAGCCCTGGATGGATTTGCTCTGACTTCCATACCAATGATCCCTTTAAGAGAGAAGATGTGACTACGGGATGGAGGATGTGTGATGGGGATATGGGCAGGGAGGGGGATTCATTTCTGTCATGTGCTCTCTGCTCCTTTCTGGGGGGGCAGACAATGGCTGGGAGCTTATGTTCCCAGGGATGCTAGATTTCTCCCACCATGTCACTGTCTGCTGAGGTGTTGTCAAGTGGGTGGGTCGCCCTCCCAGGGCTGTGGGGTACTCGGTACCGGGCCGGTGTCAGGGGAATGTGTCACAGCAGCGGTGACCCGGTCCGTGGCCCTGGGTGCCCAAGTCAATGGCGGAATGTGATGTAGATTAAGTGGAATGGAATAGTTCGTGACGCCCCCCGTTAAACACAGCATGTCCGCAGGCTGCAAGACAACAAAGTTGACAGTACTGGAACATACAAAAATTTTTATAAGGCTGTATAAACAATTCTTATACTAAACTTCCTAGTATAGGAGGTACTTATTCTTGAACGTTACAAACAATTCTTATTTAACTATCTAAATTTCAAGTCAAAAAGTTCTAAGTGCCATTATCTGTGACTCACTATCACTTCAGTATTATTCAGCTTTCCTTGTCTAGTACACGTTTCTTTATCATTTTTCTCTCTTCTAGACGCAAGACGCTGACCGCAAGTACCTGGTCCGTCACCTGTCATGTTCAATTCTTTATTCTTAATCCTCTATCAAAACATTTCTCACTCTATCTAAAAGCCATTTCTCAATTACTAATACTCTTATAAAACACATTATCAAATACTTTACAGTCAAACATTCAACAATTATTCTTGTAAGTGCTGGACACCGCTCCCAGACGGGATCTCTTGCAGTGTCCTTTGAGGTAGACATCATCTTCGCAAAATGTCCTTATATAAAATCTTGACATCATCTTCGCAAAGTGTCTTTTATGTAAAACCAAGAGAGGGCACCTAAAGAGGTGCAACTATTTACAATAAAAGTTTTTGGATCACTCCAAGTTCATGATCCCTTAGTTCAATAGGAAGTCTGCCAGTTGCTGGATAGTGGCTTGACATTGGGCCCAGTTCTCCTCTTCCTCCCGCAGTTCACGGGACCGATCCAGGCTGGTATGGTACTGCGGCACCACCTTCATGGGTTCCAGTGTTCCCCCCAGGGACTAATATCCCGGTCCCAGACCAGATCTAGCACGACCTGGCCAGCCGCTGCGACCGTGGTGCACCCCAGGGCCTTCCCAGTTGTCAGGACATCAGACGTACCTGGGGCCTCCTGGCGGTGTGGTCTCTGCTCCGGTGCAGCGGCGGCATTCACCGCAGATGTAGGTCCCTCCTGGGCGTGCGGCCTGCTCAGCCTCCATAAGGCCTCCTGCCTCAGTCGCAGGCGGCACGTCAGCCGGGTGATTTCGTCCCCCAGCGGCTGGCGGTTCATCTCTGTGATCGGGTCGAAGCCTTCAGCCATGGCGCCAGGGAGATCTGTTTCCCCGTGCTCCGCAGGCCTCCTTCCCTCACTCTCCAAAATGGCGTTCTGGCGTTCTTCCTCCTGCCTCGGCCCCTTTCCCGCCACTGGCTTCTTCTGCCCCTCCTTCCGGGGGCGGCGTCTTCTTCCAGCGCCTTCATACCAAGCCAGTACACGAACCCCACGGGGGGTGGGCCATGTCGCTGTCACATAGTAATTCAGGCAGGGGAGGCCCAAGACTCTTCGCGGTCTTTTCCTAGGACCTCCTATCTCTTCACGCCCTTCTTCTCTGCGCCAGCGGCCATTTCTAATGTCCATTTTACAGTCCGGCAAGGGAGGTGTCAAGCCGACGCTGCAGACAGATCCTCTGGGACAGATGGCAGGATGCAGCAGTGATGGTATAGCCCTCCACAGGCAGGGCTGATGTCCCAGGGCATAGTTGTAATGGTTGTGGAAAGGCGCAGGCAGTGTAAAGGATGATACCCAGATGTAGCAGTGCTGAATGGGTTGGCGCAAGAGTGAATGGAGGACACCGAGGCTTGCAGTTCCAAAGCTTTGCTCACAGTCTGCAGTACACAAGGGTGACTACCTCCGGGCCGTGTCCTCCGGGTCAGAGACTCAGCCAACCTCCAGGACAGATGGAAAACTCCTCTCCAACACTCCGCCAATATGTACCTTTCCTGAACGACTCCTCTATTGCACCTTAAGGTGTGAAGATCTCCAGTACCGTGGTACTCTGAAGTTCCTCCTGTCAGATGTTCCTAACAATTCTACTCGTATGGCAGACAGCTGTAGCCTCTCTCGGAGACTCCCTTCTCCGGAGTCCTGGCTCTCTATTCAGTTGATGTTGTGCCCTAAGTCTTAGTTGGGAGTAGTGCATTTACAGCCAACTACTCCACCGGTGTCTGCTGCAGAACCATAAGTGTCCATACAACCTCGGGGACCGGGCCCCGGCCTTGCGCTGAGAACCTATAGGCAGGATTCCTCTTCCAACCCACGTCTCCTCTCTGTTCTCCTACTCCTTCATTCCGTACTGATCCTTCTCTCTCTTATGGAAGCTTAGGTTGCAGTTCTACGTCTTTCCCCTTGTTCCTTTCCCGTGCCAGCTGGCTCAGATCACTGAGGCAGCTGCAGCACTCCTTCCTCCATCCCTTCTTCCAGGGATCCCCACTCCTCCCGAGTGGCTTCTTTCCTCACTGACCTTGTCAGACTGAACCTGTAATCCTACACTTTCCCACTCTTTTATATATCTCAACTCCACCCACCTCCCAGCACATCCAGAGTTCCAAGCAGGGAACCACCAGAGGTGCTCTGCTACTCTCTAAGCACTGAGCCGCAATGTGGTTGTGCAGAACTACCCTGTTGTGTGGGGTGCGAGTGTTGGAGCGCGGAAAGGAGTTCCCACCTTACCTGGATGGTGGGGCACTACACCTTAGGAGAAGGTGGAGTACCTCTGTGGCGACTGAGCCTCAGGGGCGCCACATGGGACAACTTGCTCATAGCAACCAATCACAGCTCAGCTACTTTTAACCAGCTCTGGTGAAATGAGAGATGCTTAGTGATTGGTTGCAAGGAGAACTGTTGCTCATAGCAACCAATCACAGGTCAGCTTCTTTTGAACAGCTCTGGTAAAATGAAAGATGCTTTGTGATTGGTTGGTGATACACACATACATACATACATTCACTTTTATATATAGAGATTTTGCTATTTATGTTTTGAGGAAAAGGAGTGATTTAAACATTTATATTTTTGGGGATTTTTTATAGTTTTTTTTTAATGTTTTTTACATTTTTTAATGGTCTCTTTAGGGAAATCGAACCTGAGATCACTTGGTCGCTTATACAATACACTGCGATACAGAAGTATTGCAGTGTATTATGCAATTGCCGATATCCTATAAAGCTATAGATGTAATCTCGTTGCGCCTGTGTGGTGGCGGCGGCATCAGTGGTAATGGGCATTGGAATTAACTCCCTTTGGCAGAGACATCTAAAGACCATGAGCCGAGCTCTCCTATGTTCTCTTTGAGAGAGCCACTGCCAGACTCCTCCCTGCCAGACCACTTACCCTGATTCTCATGTAACAGCTTCCTCTCACCACTGCAGTCTCTATATTTGTATATGACCTTTACAGTTTGTTAAAGGGAATCTCTCGTGAGGATTTTGCTACCTTATCTGAGAACAGTAAAATGTTGGGGCAGACACCCTGATTCCATCGATGTGTCACTTTCTGTGCTGCTTGCTGTAGATTTATAAAATAATTGTTTTGTCAGCAGGAGATTATTACTAGAAGACTAGCCAACCTGCTGCCAGGTAGTCCAACCCCGCCCCCATCGCTAATTTGGCAGCTTTTGGCCTTTGCAGAGTGCACATGGAAAACTGTCAATCAGTGGTGTGGGCGGGGTTATACAGAGCTCAGCAGTCATATAATTGATAGATCTGCAGCAGATAAAATGGTTTTTAATCTAAACTACAGGCTCTGGTAAAGTAAGTGACACATTGGAGGAATCAGGGTCTCTGGCCCTACATTATGCTGCTCTCATATGGAGCAGCAAAAACCTGTTGACAGATTCCACTTTAAGCCAGGAATGGGGCTGGTTTAGCAAATAAAACATGCAGACAGACAGCCCCCTTCACACACTGCTGCTGGAAATACTGTCCTGTGTCAAAGACAGAATTGGAAGCTAAACTACTTTTATGGAGTGATTTTAAGAGGATTGGAGATTAAATAAAAATATTATTTAGTGATATAATTTACTATATACAACTGATGATTTAACTTTTTTTTTTCCTTTAGGCTTCCTGCATCAAATCCGAAGGGAACAATGATGGGGCTCCAAACTGGGCCCCCGACAATGTGAACTGAGCCAAACAAAGTGACATTTTCCCATCAACTTCGTAGGAAAGAATAAGGTCATCTTTTTGTCTGTAGTACTTTTTCAACAGTCAGGTTTGGCATTCAAGACTAAGGGTACCGTTACACCTAGCGACTCACCAGCGATCCCGACCAGCGATATGACGCGGTCAGGATCGCTGGTACATCGCTAAGTGGTGGCTAGTGAGCTGCCACACAGGCAGATCTCACCAGCGACATCGCAGGGGACGGGGATCGCTACTTACCTGTCAGACGCGGCGATCCTGCGTCCTCCCGCCCGGCTCCACGCGTCGCTTGTCGTCACAGCAGGAAGCGCCGCAGGAAGTGGACGACGAGGAATGGTCCAGCAGCTTCTCGCGCGATCAGCGATAACCAGCGGGGGAGCCGGTCGGAGGTAAGTATCACATGCAGCGATATCGCTAGTAATATCGCTGCAACGTCACAAAATTGGTGACTTTACAGCGATATTGCTAGCGATATTGCAGTGTGTAACGGGGGCTTAAGACCACCATTAGCATTTGTTTGCCTATGGACACATAAGCATATACGGCAAAAGACTGTCCTGTACATATGCATTGTATGAATGTCGCCAAAGAAATGATTAAATAAAATTGTTAGCAACTGTAATAGAGAACGCGACTTTCATTTTATTTTAATATATTCTTTTATATTGATGCAATGTGCTTTACAGCTTCTTTAACATTCATTAGAGTATACATATGCCATGACTGTCTGACCACCATATATGAGGCTGAAAGGGAAACTGGCAGGACTTTATGTCCCCGATTGATCATTTGCGATTTATTGTAGTCATTTCTCTTTGTCTCTTGTGGCATTTGTTGACTTTTTTGGTGTAAAATCAAAAATGCTCTTTATTTTTATCTTTAACTTTTTTTGCGACTTTTAGCTTCAAAAGGAGCAAAACCTTAAAAAAGTCACATGTTAGTCTTAAAATGGACCAAATTAAAAACTATGCCAGAAAATGTATTCCGGGCAGTGATTGCAATGCAAGATAAAACACTAGGGTGAGAGTAGCCCAAGTAGGGTCTTATGCCACAAACATTATAAGAATTTTGATCAGATTGTGCAGACCTGATCCGTAGTATTAAGCGTTTTAATTAAGTTGATGTTCAGCTGTTGCGGATCCATGGGTTGTCAAAACCAATGATTATTAGGATCAACGCCATTCAAAGTGACAGTTACTGCTTCAGGAAACAACCACATACCTATGTGTGCGGTATAGGTGTGTGGTTGTTTCCTGAAGAAGAGAAACGAGTTGAGTAAAAATGCAAGTTAAAGGGAATCTGTCACCCCTTTTTTGAGATATCATATAATGATATCATTCAATTGTGTGTCACATAAGGATTCTCTTAGTACTTTTGCTTCCCCCTGACCCAGCACCTTTCATGCATAAATACCTTTTTTATATCGGTTCAGATGTATGTAAACTGCCACGGTCCGGTCCAATGGGCGGGGCTTATTCACCTGCTCCCCCCCTCGCTGTCTTGCTCTATACAAGAAGAAATGCGTAGAGCAAGACAGGGAGGGGGGAGCAGGTGAATAAGCCCCGCCCAGCGGACCTGACACCTATTCTTTAAATTAGGTTACTTGCCATTGTTTATTGCGTTTTGTGTGTGTCTATTTTAACATATTTTTTTTTTTTACTATGCGTTTTTTGTCTCTTGTTGGTGTGTCAATCTATAAATAAAGCTGCTTTGTTTTTGATTCTTCTTGGTATTTGGCTTTAATAAAACTTTACTGATATACTTAGGATGACATGCATTTTTTGTATGTTTCCGCCACGGAAACTCGCTAAAAACGCATTTGCATTTTTTTACCTTCGGATTTTATGCCTCTATGCAAGTCTATGGGTAAAATCCGCACAGAAAACTCCAGCAAGAATCTGTAAAATCCGTACAAAAAGATACCAGTAAGAGAAACTGACATGTTGCGGATTTGAAACATGCACCGTAGATCAGTTTACGCTAAGTAAAAAAAAAAAAGAAGCGCATTGGGTAAGAGAGCTGTATAAATCCCATCCACTTTGTGGAACTGTAAGACGCTGTGGCTTTGATGCATCAAAAATATGCAGCATCAAAAACGCACCAAAAGCTCATTGTGGGAACACGGCCTAAACACGTTTTCTGCTTTCAGAAATCCTATGTCCTCAAACACAGCTTGTTTTTAAAAAACAAACCTTGAAGCTTACTCACCCTCCCCAGGTCCAGCATCGTCTCTCTATCACTGCTCGGTATTTGTTTGCAGCAGTGATGTCACATTGACAGCACTGCCACCAATGAGTGAGCTCAGCGCCTCTGAACGGCTTGTGCTGTCTTGTTGGGCAGAGGCGCTGCAGTGCTGGCAATGTAACATCACTGCCGCAGGCAATAACAGAGAACAGAAGCAAAGGAAGAGACTCAGCATTTGGACCCCGGGAGGGTGAGTAAAGAATTTTTTTTTAGGCTGTCTGAAACTGGAAAACTTCTTTAAACGTCCTACATAAGCATTGCATAGCCTGCAGCAATCTTGTCTTCCACCTCAGATTTTTCCTTGCAGTCTTGTTAATGCAATGCATTATCCCATGAATCATCCAGCATGTTCCTGAATTAAATTACACTGTCAATATCTTCTTGTACAGCCTTGCAGAATGACTTGCTCACACGAAACATAGTAAAACAAAAAAATGAAACAAAAATAAAAAAATCTCATAAAGCGTAATTGGAGACTGGACAGTGACGGAGACCATTGTGTCATCAACGAGACCGTTAAAGCAGAGCACATAATAAATGTGTCCGGTAAGAGGCTGGTTCTCCCACAACTACAGTGTTTCAGCAATAATGGGAGTAGAATTTACAAAATATTCCTATGGCCGGGGTGTACTGTTGTCAAAAGAAAATGAAATGGTTACATATTAATAGATTTTATATGCGTGACACACAACAGTAAACATTATAGGGCCATTTTAGGGCGATTTCCTCTTGGCAACGGCATATCAGGCAATGACGCGAATAGCAATATAACCTGACCAAACAGCTGGGAGATTCTTGCTGATAACCGGACAGTAGTTTCTTAGGGCCCATTTACTTGGACTGACCGCAGCTGTTAAATGACCACCTATCGGCTTCATGTAAGATTTTCCACAATTGTTTCGACTGGCCCCGCATCCCAGTGCACAAAATGCTGGTTAAAGGGAATCGGTGACTGGGTTTCTACAAAATAACATAGCCACCACCTTTTACCGCCTCTTTGACCATAGTCCAAAAGCCTGTATATAAATCTCCAATCCCATCTGCATATCCCAAAAAATCCCCTTTTCATAATCCCCCCATATGGTTCAGTCTGGCCAGATTGTCAATGTTAAAATAGTGGACATTCTCTTTATATTTACCAAATTTGTCTCTGGGATGGGATAGAATCCTAACTTATCCAGTGACCCAGATTGCTGCAGATTGTGGCATATAGTAAGCTGACCCCTGTAGTCACCCATGTAGTACATTGGCCCCACCTGTCATCCCCCATATAGTACGCTGGCCCCAATTGTGTCATCCCCCATATAGTACGCTGGCCCCACCTGTGCCATCCCCCATATAGTACATTGGCCTCAACTGTGTCATCTACCAAATAATACACTGGCCCCACCTGCATCATCCCCCATATAGTACACTGGCCCCACCTGTGTCATCCACCATACAGTACACTGGCTCCACCTGTGTCATCCCCCATATAGTACACTGGCCCCACCTGTGTCATCCGCCATATAGTACACTAGCCCCACATGTCATCCCCCATACAGTACACTGGGCCCACATGTCATGCCCCATACAGTACGCTGGCCCCACATGTCATGCCCCACACAGTACGCTGGCCCCACATGTCATGCCCCATACAGTACACTGGCCCCGCATGTCATGCCCCATACAGTACACTGTGAAAATGAGGATGAATGAACTCATGGAGATCAACATCCAACACTGCGGAGACACGATCACGTTTCTCAATGCAGTGATTCTAGGGCAATGCCCCCACCCTTATGGGAAATATGTAAATACATGCAAAACACAAGCCGCGGAGACACCATCACATGTTTCTCAACGCAAGCAATGACTAGCCAGGTCTTTCCCCGGGAAGGAACAACCACGGGAAGGGCAGTCTCCAATGAAGGAAACCATCTATGCCAAAACATGGTATCCATCCGCAGACAGCTGTTTCGGGGTATTGCCCCTCATCAGTGTGGAGTAGGAATCTGGGCAGTAGGAGCAATGCCTAGTAGAAGACTGTGAAAATGAGGATGAATGAACTCATGGAGATCAACATCCAACACTGCGGAGACACCATCACATGTTTCTCAACGCAGTGATTCTAGGGCAATGGCCCCACCCTTATGGTAAATATGTAAATATATGCAAAACACAAGCCGCGGAGACACCATCACATGTTTCTCAATGCAAGCAATGACTAGCCAGGTCTTTCCCCAGGAAGGAACAACCACAGGAAGAGCAGTCTCCAATGAAGGAAACCACCTATGCCAAAACATGGTATCCATCCACAGACAGCTGTTTCGGGGTATTGCCCCTCATCAGTGTGGAGTAGGAATCTGGCCAGTAGGAGCAATGCCTAGTAGAAGACTGTGAAAATGAGGATGAATGAACTCATGGAGATCAACATCCAACACTGCGGAGACTCCATCACATGTTTCTCAGCGCAGTGATTCTAGGGCAATGACTCCACCCTTATGGGAAATATGTAAATATATGCAAAACACAAGCCGCGGAGACACCATCACATGTTTCTCAACGCAAGCAATGACTAGCCAGGTCTTTCCCCGGGAAGGAACAACCACGGGAAGGGCAGTCTCCAATGAAGGAAACCACCTATGCCAAAACATGGTATCCATCCACAGACAGCTGTTTCGGGGTATTGCCCCTCATCAGTGTGGAGTAGGAATCTGGCCAGTAGGAGCAATGCCTAGTAGAAGACTGTGAAAATGAGGATGAATGAACTCATGGAGATCAACATCACATGTTTCTCAACGCAGTGATTGTAGGGCAATACCCCCACCCTTATGGAAAATATGTAAATATATGCAAAACACAAGCCGCGGAGACACCATCACATACAGTACACTGACCCCACATGTCATCCTCCATACAGTACACTGGCCCCAAATGTCATCCCCCATACAGTACACTGGCCCCACATGTCGTGCCCCATACAGTACACAGGCCCCACATGTCATCCCCGTACAGTACACTGGCCTCACATGTCCTGCCCCATACAGTACACTGGCCCCACATGTCATCCCCCATACAATACACTGGCCCCACATGTCATCCCCCATACAGTACACTGACCCCACAGGTCATCCTCCATACAGTACACTGGCCCCACATGTCATGCCCCATACAGTACACTGGCCCCACATGTCATCATCCATACAGTACACTGGCCCCACATGTCATCCTCCATACAGTACACTGGCCCCACATGTCATGCCCCATACAGTACACTGGCCCCACATGTCATCCTCCATACAGTACACTGACCCCACATATCATCCCCCATACATTACACTGGCCCCACATGTCATGCCCCATACAGAACACTGGCCCCACCTGTTGTCCCCTACATAATACTGTTTGATTTACAAAAAAGAAAGACACTCGCCTTGTTACCTGCTGCTCTGGCTGGGCCATGGCTGCAGCGTCAACAGGGCTGCGGCTACAGCGTCACCAGGGCCGCCGCTGCAACGTCACCATGGTCACAAGCAGGACAGCAGAGTGTGCGCTCTCTGCCCACAGAATGCGCTGTCACAACAGAATCAGCGCATTCCTGGCTCCAGACACACGTGCGCCGCGCCGCCCCCATTTGTGCCAAAGCATATTCGGTTGTACGACTATCCCACTCACACAGAAAGCAGCAGTACTTTGTGTATCCACCCTGGAAACCAAGTAAGGCTAGTTTCACACTAGCGTTTAAACGACGCGCGCACGGCGCCGCTAAGCCATGCCCCCTGCCGGCTCCCTGCCCGCCCCTTCCTGTTATCGCCTCCTCCGAGCGCAGAGGGCTGCATGCGTTATGCGCACCCTATCTTTAGCATAGGGTGCGCAGGCCGTGCGCAACTATGAATATAGCGTGAGCTGCGCATTTTTGAATGTGCGCCGTGCTCGCCAAAATGCAACATGCTGCGTTCGGCGCGCACGGCGCACCTCCAAAAATGCGCAGCGCATGCTATATTCATAGTTGCTCACGGCCTGCGCACCCTATGCTAAAGATAGGGTGCGCATAACGCATGCAGCCCTCTGCGCTCGGAGGAGGCGATAACAGGAATGGGCGGGCAGGGAGCAGGCAGGGGGCGTGGCTTAGCGGAGCCGTGCGCGCGTCGTTTAAACGCTAGTGTGAAACTAGCCTAAGAGGGCAATCAACTTTATGTCATCACAGAGGAGCCACAAATGCTGGTCATAGCTCAGGCACCTCATCAGCTGTTTCATGTGGTCATAGGTTTATTTCATATGGACTGCACAACCAACTGGAATTGGACCTAGTGCATTGCCATTATACTGTGAAGTCCATGTCTTCTTCCTTGAAACTGATTTCCTAATGGAGGACACCAAGCAGAAATAGCAATTGGTAGTGTGATCGGTTGCCTCTCTCCAGATCATTAGAATTGCAAAAGGCATAGATTGCCTCTACCCACATACATCTATTGCAGCATGGAGTGTGGAGCCCAACACTTGTCTAAATCTATTCTGCTTTCATATCATGGCAGTCAAGTTTCGTCTGTGTGACACAAAAGTGACTTCTCCCCATATGTAGGAAAGACTATCTGCTTTGTTAATCCAAGAACAAGGCATATCTGAAAAAAAACACATAGAAACATGTCAATATGCTAAGAAACTGAGCTAAGAAATCCTAAAACTGTATACCTTACACAGAGAGCATTTATAAAAGTAGGTGATGGAACTGTGATTAGGATTATGTCATCAGAGCTGAGTTGGCGTTTTTGATAGGTCACCCTAAGATGATAGAATATTGAATGCGCAATAGACTAAGTAGATGATGTGATAGACGAGTTACTAACAATGCAATAATGATGATGAAAGAATAAAGATGCAATTCTTCAATAAGCCTGCATGAAAGATGTCATAAGTAATTACAATCTCCTCTGGATCTTGGAAATTACAGTCAATCAGTACATTTAAGCATCATATTCGTTTTCAGCAGTACAAAATTAGGTTCACCTATTGCCTCTGAACCAATTTGGCTGTAGAACGGTGTACTATTATTGATATCACATGATAGCCTTGATGGTTTTCTTTTAGTTCTTTTATTGGCGTAAAGGAAAGGAAATGCCAACCTCTGCCGGGCCAATAGGAGGGCTGGTGCCAGACTGGGACTGAGCAACAACCAAGTGATCAGCATTTAATTATCCAACGGCTACTAAACAGCTTTTGTTTTGCATTTTAGGCAAATTATACTAGTACTCTAAGGAATACTATCAGTTTAAACCAGAGACGTAGCTAGAGGTTTGGTTCATGGGGGGAGAAACTTCGGAGGCTGCCCCTAACCAGGTAACCCTGATTACAACTATGGTGGCGTACAATAATAGTAGATGTAGGAGAACCTCAGTAGATGACCCTACTACTACTAAAAAAACCACTATACAAAGACCAGCAAGGATAATACCGCCATATGAAGTCTACAGTGGGGGAAATAAGTATTTGATCCCTTGCTGATTTTGTAAGTTTGCCCAATCACAAAGACATGAACAGACTATAATTTTTAGGTTAATTTTAGCATTGAGAGATAAATCCAGAAAATATTGTATAAATTATATAAATTTATATGCAATTTGCAGTGAGAAATAAGTATTTGATCCCTTTGGCAAACAAGACTTAATACTTGGTGGCAAAACCCTAGTTGGCAAGCACAGCAGTCAGACGTTTTTTGTAGTTGATGATGAGGTTTGCACACATGTCAGGAGCAGGGCCGGTTTTAGACAAAGTGGGGCCCTAGGCAAAAGTTTAAAGTGGGGCCCCAAATGCTAACATTGTAAAATCACACATTTAGGTTACATTACATGAGCAGGATGTGGATACAGGTGGCAGAGGGGTCTGTGCTGGCACTGTGGCCCCCATATTCAGGGGCCTTATATCAGCCAACGGGTCTGCCACTATTAGCATTACACAGGAGCGTTGCTAGGGTCAGAAAAGATTGGGGGGCCCAAGCCCCAAGACAAAGAGTTGTCCCCCAACCCCCCTCTTAATTTTTATTTTAACACTGCAGATAACACAGCAGGGCTCCCAACTGTCTTGGATCCGGCGGGACAGTCCCAATTTTGACATTCCCACCCGCTATCCCGGCCGGGATTGTAGTTTTCCTGCACTGCAAATCAGCCACCACGTCCACCTGTCATTTCAGAAGGGGTTGTGTACCGATCACCATACAATTCCCACTATGCACAGCACACTCCAGAACAGAAGCCCTCCCAGCTCACGTTATCAGTCACATGACTGTGACCTTATCCTATGTAACACCAAGTGGTGTCAAAATTAAAAAGGCATATACAGAATGGGAGGAATAGGGCTAAGCAGCAGCACATGTGAAAAAGACTTGGGTATACTAATAGATCACAGACTGAATATGAGTCAACAGTGTGATGCAGCAGCAAAAAAGGCAAATGCAATTCTAGGATGTATTAACAGAAGCATACAGTCTAGATCACGTGAAGTCATTATTGCCCTCTTCTGTTTGGTCAGACCTCATCTGGAATATTTTGTCCAGTTTTGGGCGCCACATTTTAAAAAAGACATCAACAAACTGGGGCAAGTTCAGAAAAGAGCGACCAGAATGGTGACCGGTCTGGAAACCCTGTCTTATGAGGAAAGGCTGCATGATTTGGGAGTGTTTAGCTTGCAAAAGAGAAGACTGAGAGGAGACTTAATAGCTGTCTACAAATATCTCATGGGCTGTCACATTGTAGAAGGATCATCTTTATTCTCATTTGCACAAGGAAAGACTAGAAGCAATGGGATGAAACTGAATGGGAGGAGACACAGATTAGATATTAGAAAAAAACTTTTTGACAGTTAAGGTACTGTCACACTTAGCGATGCACCAGCGATCCCGACCAGCGATATGACGCGGTCAGGATCGCTGGTGCATCTCTAAGTGGTCGCTAGTGAGCTGCCACACAGGCAGATCTCACCAGCGACATCGCAGGGGTCGGTGGTCACTACTTACCTGTCAGACGAGGCGATCCTGACGTCCTCCCGCCCGCGTCCACGCTTTGCTCATCTCCACAGCAGGAAGCCCAGCAGGAAGCTGATGACGAGAAAGGGTCCAGGACGTTCTCGCGCGATCAGCGATAACCAGTGGGGAAGCGGTCGGAGGTAAGTATCAGACATAGCGATATCGCTAGCAATATCGCTGCTACGTCACAAAGACCAGTGACGTTATAGCGATATTGCTAGCAATATCACTTAGTGTGACAGGCCCTTTAGAATGATCAATGAGTGGAACAGGCTGCCACGAGAAGTGGTGAGTTCTCCTTCAATGGAAGTCTTCAATCAGAGGCTGGACAGACATCTGTCTGGGATGATTTAGAGAATCCTGAGCAGGGGGTTGGACCAGATTGCCCAGGAGGTCCCTTCCAACTCTACGATTCTATGATTCTAAGTGAATAAGAATCAGTGATAAACTTCCACCTGATGAAGACCGATCCTCCGTCGAAACGCGTTGTGGTTTAAACACATCTCTTGTCTGAGTCTCTTTCCTGTGCTCCTAAGATCGTTTTCCATTTTCTCTTTCTCGAGCAGGGGGACATTGCCCGCACTGCAGGATTTTAAACCTTTACGGCGTAATGTGTTACCAATGGTTTTCTTGGTTACTGTGGTCCCAGCTGCCTTGAGATCAATAGCAAGTTCCCCCTGTGTAGTTTTAGGCTGATCTCTCACCTTCCTCATGATTAACGATACCCCACAAGGTGAGATTTTCCATGGTGCCCCAGATCGATGTCGATTAACGGTTATTTTGTAACATAGTTAGTAAGGCCGAAAAAAGACATTAGTCCATCCAGTTCAGCCTATAAAATTCTGTCAGAATAAATCCCCAAATCTACGTCCTTCTAAAGAACCTAACAATAACTGTAAGATACAATATTGTTAAGCTCCAGGAAGACATCCAGGCCTCTCTTGAACCCTTCGACTGAGTTCGCCATCACCACCTCCTCAGGCAGGGAATTCCAGATTCTCACTGCCCTAACAGTAAAGAATCCTCTTCTATGTTGGTGGAAAAATCTTCTCTCCTCCAGACGCAGAGAATGCCCCCTTGTGACCGTCACCTTCCTTGGTATAAACAGATCCTCGGAGAGATATTTGTATTGTCCCCTTATATACTTACACATGGTTATTAGATCGCCCCTCAGTCGTCTTTTTTCTAGACTAAATAATACTAATTTTGCTAATCTCTCTGGTTATTGTAGTTCCCCCATCCCCTTTATTAATTTTGTTGCCCTCCTTTGTACCCGCTCTAGTTGCATTATATCCTTCCTGAGCACCGGTGCCCAAAACTGTACACAGTACTCCATGTGCGGTCTAACCAGAGATTTGTACAGAGGCAGTATAATGCTCTCATCATGTGTATGCAGACCTCTTTTAATGCAACCCATGATCCTGTTTGCCTTGGCAGCCGCTGCCTGGCACTGGCTGCTCCAGGTAAGTTTATCATTAACTAGGATCCCCAAGTCCTTCTCCATGTCAGATTTACCCAGTGGCTTCCCGTTCAGTGTGTAATGGTGATACTGATTCCTTCTTCCCATGTGTATGACCTTACATTTATTATTGTTAAACTGCATCTGCCACCTTTCGGCCCAAGTTCCCAACTTATCCAGATGCATCTGTAGCAGAATACTATCTTCTCTTGTATTGACTGCTTTACATAGTTTTGTGTCATCTGCAAATATCAATATTTTACTGTGCAAACCTTCTACCAGATCGTTAATAAATATGTTGAAGAGAACAGGTCCCAACACCGACCTCTGCGGTACCCCACTGGTCACAGCGACCCAGTTAGAGAATATACCATTTATAACCACCCTCTGCTTTCTATCACTAAGCCAGTTACTTACCCATTTACACACATTTTCCCCCAGACCCAGCATTCTCATTGTGTACCAATCGCTTGTGTGGCACGGTATCAAACGCTTTGGAAAAATCAAGATATACCACATCCAATGACTCACCTTGGTCCAGTCTATAGCTTACCGCTTCATAATAAAAACTGAATAGATTGGTTTGACAGGAGCGATTCCTCATAAACCCATGCTGATATGGCGTTAAACAGTTATTCTCATTGAGATCATCCACAATAACTTTCCTCAGAAACTCTTCAAATATTTTACCAACAATAGAGGTTAGACTTACTGGCCTATAATTTCCAGGTTCACTTTTAGAGCCCTTTTTGAATATTGGTACCACATTTGCTATGCGCCAGTCCTGTGGAACAGACCCCGTCGCTATAGAGTCTCTAAATATAAGAAATAATGGTTTGTCTATTACATTACTTAGTTCTTCCATTTTCTCACTATTGCACCTACAGTTGTGTCCTTCACACTCAGCGTCTTATTTATGTTTTTTTTAGCCCATTCCAGCTTTTTACAGGCCTATGATCTTGTCCTTGACATCCTTATAAACCTCTTTGGTATTGCCCATGTTGTAGAGGTTAAAGTCTGACTGATTAAGTCTGTGGACAGTAGTCTTTTATAAAGGTGACTATGTAAGAAAGCTGTCTTTAATGCATGTAACGAGTTGATTTGGAGCGTCTAACAGGTCTGTAAGAGCCAGAACTCTTAATGATTGGTAGGGGATCAAATACTTATTTGTCACTGCAAAATGCAAAAAAAATTATATAATTTATACAATGTGATTTTCTGGATTTTATCTTTGATATTCTGTCTCTCAATGTTAAAATTAACCGACCCTTAAAAATACAGACTGTTCATGTCTTTGTCAGTGGGCAAACTTACAAAATCAGCAAGGGGTCAAATACTTATTTCCCCCACTGTATATAGTGGTAGATACCAGTACCAGTCCTGCAGAACATATAAGGGATTACAGTACGGTTATTGATGCTGAGTTACAGCTGACGGTCTTTCTGCTGGAGTCATTTACTTTTCCTGTCTTTTCCATCGGGCCCAGACCGACATGACAACTGCTCCAGCCAGGATTCGGCTGCAGAGATTACAACAAAAATACATATGATTTCTCACATTTCAGGCACCATCCACATCTAACCCTGACCTGCACAAACTCCTTATCCTGCTGATAACGCAATGCTGAGCTGCTGCTGCCGTATGTGTCCCTATTTCTGCACCTGATTGGTACTGTGTATCCTCTAATATTCCTCCAACTGGAGCCCTATCATTGCACTCAAAGTATGATATAAAAAAAAGTACCCCACAGACACAGTAAGATACCACCACAGTGAATCCCTCCACAGTACCCTCCACACTCACAGTATGATGACCTATAAAGACACAGTCATTATAGTCCTCTGTATAGTATAATGCACCCCATACTTCATGCAGCATAATGCACTCCATAGTCCTCTGTATAGTATAATGCACCCCATACTTCATACAGCATAATGCACTCCATAGTCCTCTGTATAGTATAAAGAACCCCATACTCCATATAGCATAATGCATTCCATAGTCCATACAGCATAATGCACCCCATAGTTTATACAGCATAATGCACCCATAGTCCTCTGTATAGTATGATGTCCCCATAGTCCTCTGTATAATGTAATGCACTGCATAGTCCTCTGTATATTATAATGCCCCCTCATAGTCCACAAAGTATAATGCATCCCATAGTCTATGCAACATAATTCGCCCAATAATTCATACAGTATAATGCACCCCATTGTCCTCTGCATAGTATGGTGCACCCCATAGTCATCCATACAGTATAATGCACCCCATAATCCATGCAGTATAATGCATCCTACAGTCAATACAGTATAATGCATCCTACAGTTCTAAAAGCAATGTGAGAATTCCTTTTTCGCTTTTACAATTTCTCCTTGGTTGGAATTTTTTAATGTTTTCTTGTACACTATGTGGTGAAATGAATGGTGTCATTCAAAAGTACAACTTCTCCCCCCAAAAAAGAAGCAATCATAGGGCAATGTGGACAGAAAAATAAAAAGTTGTGAGTTTTGGATAAGTAGAGGAAGAAACAAAGACACAAAAATGAAAATTGACCTTGTCATTAAGGAGGTTGAATAATGACTTTACAGGGAGAAAGAAAGCAGATGACAATTACTCTCTTCCATTGGACGATCTAGTGAACATGTTACACATCACACTTCTCTCATCACATGACTTTAGTATCATCATTATTACATGGGGTTTTCACTGCTGCCATTTCCCAAACATCAGTTAATAAATGGAATAACATGACATCTTCCCCAAATAACACTAATTGGAATAAAGAGGAAAACTACAAAGATAGAGATAAAAGTCAAACACTGCATCTCCTTATAACATTACTAGAATGCGCTGTCCCTTTAAATTTAGCGCCGCATGCATCATGTGTCTCAACCATCAACCAATCACATCGCAGGATTTGAATTCAAAGAAAGAAAAAAACGTCAGTTGGTGCCAGTCTGCGATTGCTCTATTAGAGAAGAGACCGGCTCCTTATTGATTCCTAGAAGCGACACTTTGCATTGATACCCGGATCGTTACCTGCTGATTGGGAGAGACAGCCGCCACCGGCCGCTCTACAGAGGTGAGAATCATTGTGTGAGGAGTAAACTGCCGACTTATCTCATCCCGGATACTGACAGTTGGGATCTATACTGGAAGCAACACATAGAAAAAAGGAAATGATTTCACCATAAAGACCCAAATATAGATAACGGGGTGATAACGGATAAATGGGATAAAATATGGGGATTCTGAGAAAATATTTACAATGTGGATAATGATGTGTAAAGATTAATCTGAAAAATACGGGGCCACATATTTCTCCTAGAAATTCCCAGATCCAATATTTAGAAGTGCATGGCCATTATTAGCCCGTATATAATAGTTATATAATACATATAGTGGAGATATGGAGAATATGTTACTGGCTCATCAGTTACTATACAGGGAGGTAGCGGATATATGCAGAGGTTTATATGGCGGGTCACAGTGCGGTCAGTATAGTGTAGATATGTGTAGTCTTCTCTTACCATAGGACATAAAATCAATCTGGTTAGACATAGATGACCGATTATATATATATATTTTTTTTAAAGCACCACTCCAGTGGTTCTCTTTCTAGTTAGTGCACCACAGGAGTGGTGCCTTATATGTGATTCTCCGGGCCCCTGCCTCATCCTCATCTGTCGCTACTTTAATCCTTTTCCAGTGTTGTTCCTATCAGTCTCTGGTGAAAAGTGACCTACCATCAGCTCCAGTGTTTCATGGAGCGGCGCAGGGGTCACTTTTCAATACATCTGTATGAGAGCCTAGTTCTGGCGCTCATAGACTTGCATTGAGATCTTGTGATGTAACTTCTCACTTGCAGCCAGTCAGAAGTTACGGGCACAAGATGGCACCACAGGAGCGGAGCACCGTCGGTATAAGAACGTGGTCAGGCGGCTTACATTTAAAGCGCCACTCCAGCTGTACAAACAAAACAAAACACTGGAGTGGTGCTTTAAGTAGAAAATAGGGTTTGCTTTGTTTACTAGCTACAGCGCCACTTCTGTCAGTGGGTCATGTTGGGTATTACAACTAAATACCAATCGAGGCAATAAAGCTGCAATACTGGAACACATGTAATGCAGGCCGTGGTAGTTACGTTTTTGGTTACACATTAGGTTGATAGCATTACTCTACTAGAGATCCTATAGAAAGCGCCATCCTCTGCATACTCAGGTTTTCCTTTTTCTGTATGGTAGTTTCCAGGAAGAAGAGTAAGAATGGCCATGAGGAAGCGGAAGAGAGAACTGATCGCCCAGTATGAAGAGGAGTGGTAAGTAGATGAGGTTCCATCACTGCGGTCATCACAATCCATACACTTACACCGGAAAGTCCATAGTGACCATTACACACCACCACTACACATATTTATCCCATGTACAGCTCAAAACTAATGTCAGATCCCCATGAGAACACCCATCAGGATGTGACTTATGTGTAGCCACAGTACGGCCATGAGCGTGAGGCCTAATACTATAATATCTACCTCTTCTATTACAGCTCACGGTCTGCCGCCCAGGAAGAGGCCAAGAGGAGGAAGACAGAAGAGGACATCCCCCAGCCAGAAGAGCGGGCAGCTTTCACCGCACTCCTTGGTAAGACTCATTGCACCTTCCAAGGTTTCCAGATACAAAGTGTTAGATTATATGACATGTATTTCTTTATTAATCTATTTTATGTGTATTATGGTGGAGAAACATGTAGGGAAGTGTTCTCCCTCCTCCTCTTATAGTCACACCTAGTATGATACAGCAGACACTATGTGGTGAGCAGTGTCGGGGCTTTGGTGTCTCCTCAATACTGATGGCATGTCTTTAGGACAATTCTTCAGTATCTGATCAGTGGGTGTCAGGCGCCAAATCTCCACCAATCTGACACTGATGAGCGATCCTGAGGATAATCCATCATTGATGAGGAGCCCTACAACCCCATTAATTTAGAATTAATAGCATTAAACAGGATTTCATTACAAAGTTCATAGTGAAATAATTCTATTTTCTCATTTTTGTAGAAGAAGAACACATCAGATGTTTTCTAGCCAGGGACAGCTGTCTTAAGATTTCGGACAAGGTATTATTGTAGTGAAGGATAAGAAATCCTCCAGATCTGAGAAGATCCATCATAGGGAAATAAAGGGCTTATTCTTATGTAATAGTGGCCAGATATGACCAAGCCTAGGAATCTACTGACAGATATGTGCTGTGTTATATATCCCTCTAAAGGTACTGTCACACTTAGCGATGTACCAGTGATCCCGACCAGCGATATGACGCGGTCAGGATCGCTGGTATATCGCTAAGTGGTGGCTAGTGAGCTGTCACACAGGCAGATCTCACCAGCGACATCGCAGGGGACGGGGGTCGCTACTTACCTGTCACACTAGGCGATCCTGCGTCCTCCCGCCCGGCTCCACGCTCGTCTCTCCACAGGAAGCGCCGCAGGAAGCTGACGACGAGAAACAGTCCTGGATGTTCTCGCGCGATCAGCGATAACCAGCGGGGGAGCGGGTCGTAGGTAAGTATCACACACCGCGATGTCGCTAGCAATATCGCTATAACGTCACAAGTTATAGAGATATTGCTAGCGATATCGCTTAGTGTGACAGGACCTTAACTCGGCTTCTCCTCCCTCCAGTATCTCCTCGCCATGGTCGTCGCTTACTTCAGGAGAGCAGGACTGCCATCTTCAGAATATGGAACCTTCTTCTTTCCAGCTCTGTGAGTCTCTTTTATTATTACACATTCACGTCTATAAATAACATTGTTTTATTTTATTGTAAAACCAAAATCTCTTTTCGGCCACTCGGCTAAATACATGATAATGGCATTTGTTGTTGTTGTCTGTATTTTCTTCTGAAGTGGATTGTAATTTATTTGGTTTCATTTCTCTTCCCTCCAAGGTTTTTAGCCAACCAGTTTGAGCAAGAAGAGGTGCGATATCGACAGAAGATCTACCGCTGGGCCCTTGGACGGAAGTGGAGGATGAAGAAGGACCGACTGCTACAATGCCGCAATGTTCTGCTCACCATGATGTGATTCCGGGCTTGGGTGGATCGGGACACGTGTGATCTGGTGAGCAATAGAGACAGTAATAATATAAAGCTGATCTGTAAATAGAGATCACAATATAAACAGTATGCTTAAGTAAATCCCTTAGACCTGATGAGGCACTTGTACTTACTCTGTAAAGCCACGTCTAAATGGTCGTGTAATCCTGATATTAGGCAGAGCATTTTATGACTGCAGCCATAGCTGGACTCATGACATGCTTGCTTTAATGTCAAGCAAGAAAACTTTAATAAGTGATTATAAAGTCATTCTGCCATGGATTTTCAGTCATCACACCAGTATCATCAGGCCTAAAATATATGCAAATTAGATTATGATTAATGGTGACATATGCCCTTTACACTCTGATTATAATCACTTATTTTATTCTAGATCATGGCAGAAGACCCTGACCACTGGGCATGGAAGAGAGAGAGGAATATCCACTGATGCCTGGAAACAGAGCTGCAGGACCTACAAGGAGAAGAACATGGCTGGAAGAGAAACATGGCTGACGGTCCTAGAAGAACAGATAGAAGACGTGACGGATGAAGAATTGGAGAAAGTAGAGAAGTATGCTGGTATGGTGTACAGGGGATATAGACTAGATTCCTTGACAGGGCGTTGATCTAGGGAACTAGTCTGATTGCCGTATGTGGAGTCAGGAAGGAATTTTTTTCCCCAATGTGGCGCTGTTTGCCACATGGGTTTTTTTTGCCTTCCTCTGGATCAACATGTTAGGCTATAGGTTGAACTAGATGGACTTAAAGTCTCCCTTCAACCTCAAATACTATAAATATAACATGTTAAATATATAATATATTAATATATATAAAATAAATATATATAATAAATAATAATATAATTTAATATAATATAATAAATATAGAATATAAATATAATATGTTAAATATATAATAGATTAATATATATAATATAATAAATATATAATAAATAATAATATAATTTAATATAATAAATATATAGTAAAATACAATAAATATATAATATAATAAATATATCATATAAATATAACATGTTAAATATATAATATATTAAAATATATAATATAATAAATAATAATAATATAATTTAATATAATATAATAAATATATAATATAAATATAATATGTTAAATATATAATAGATTAATATATATAATAAATATATAATAAATAATAATATAATTTAATATCATAGATATATAATATAATAAATATATAATATAAATATATTAAATATAGATAATATATAAATATAATAAATAATATATAATAAAGCATATAATAAACTTTTCACTATTTAAACTTTCCATGATGTGTCTGAGTCTTTATTTTATACTTTTATGTGTGGACAGGACCGCCATCAGAGCATTACTGCCCTCACTGTGGTGAGGGACCCAGTGAGCAGAAGCACAAGAGGGAGGGCCCAGACTCAGTCTGAGTCCTCCCTCTTGTGCTTTTGTTCACTGGTCTCCAGGGTATAATAAATGAAACTGAAGAAAAAATTGAATGCTGACTTCATAAATATAAACAAATATATGTTTTTTATTTAATCAAAATCAGTAATAAAGAAAATATATACAGGCTGTACATCAAGAAAGAAACAAGTGTCTCCTGGGGAGCACTCACAGTACTTGGGCTCTCATAGAACAGAGGAACAATTGAAAGTATATAAAGGATATTATAAATCCAGCAGATAAACATACATCACCTCAAAAGACAGGAAAATAATCACAGCAGACAAAAAGTTATCAGTATGAGTCAAGTACATTCATAGCTTCTCTATATATACTTATCCTAAGAGAGGTAATGTGTAATGGTGGCTCATATGGATATATCTAAAGTGCACGTCCGGGGAAATCTCCCGATGGCGTCACAGACAGGTGCGTTGTCAAGTTGGATTCCAGGAAGGACGGACCAGCGTTCAGGTCACAGAGTGCACTCTCAGCCGGCGGCCATGTTTAAGGAGTCCCATGGAGTCTACCATTATTAGTGAGGTAAAATAAATCACCATATTAGATAATGAAAACAACAGATATTACAAGTGCCAGTGTAAAATCATACCCACTAGTCACATTAATGAAAGTATGTCACACAATGGGTAACATTAGGTATAATAAAGTGCACATGTGCTTAATATACTCAAATAGAGAAAACAACATTATTGCATTGGAATCCACTAATATACCATAGCATTATAAAGTGCGGCATTTAAAAAAATATATAATTAAGGTGCACATGTGCAAAAATGTAAATAGCTATATATACAAGAGTACATGAACAACACTATCATTACTGTGTCAACCAATAATATGGCGTTCAAGATGAATGTTCATAAGTGTTCATCCTGACACCAGAGGGGTCCTCATATGATGGTCACACAAGAATCCCATATCACACATACATTTCATGAATAGCCATAAGGAAAAGATAAATCTTCAATAATGTATCTCTACAAACAGACAAAAAAACACATAATTAAAATAAAAGCGCAGAGATATCAGGAACCTTGAATATTCCCTATACAATGGACATTGTTGATGTTGATGGATTATTCAAAGAAATGGGAGAAAGCTTCATTTTTCAGTTAAGCCTTTGGGGGGCCATGGATTCCAAATTACTGATCCATTGGCATTCTAATTGTGCCAATATCTGTTTTAAATCACAATCCCTAATTCCCCCATTAACACAATCAAATCCCCCTTATCTTTAGACTTTTCGTATCACATCCATGAAAAACCTTAAAATGTCAAGATAACGACCCATCAGAGGACATAAATTCTGTACTCCTGATGATATTTTCACAGGCCCGACAGTCCCCACAGGGGTAACAGCCCGTCTCGGTTTACTTTCAGAAGAGGTGAAGGGATTGGACACCTTGGCAGTATAGTGGCTCCTCAGTAACATGTCCTTCAGACTCCTACCCCTCCTGGCCGTTATAAGGGGATTTTTTGGTAATTGTGCTGCCAGAATTGGGTCTGTTTTTAGTACAGGCCAATTCTTGTGGAGAATGTTTTTCATCTCTTTCCACTCCGGGGCGGGCCTGTGGGGAGGTCTTTATGTGGTGCTCTTCTTAGCTTTTCATACCGATGGCTTCTGTCAGGTCACTGATCCCTCAGTGATCTGCCCCCTATTTTACACACTGACTATATGTTTTGCAAAAAAAAATTCACATTCAGCAGGCAGGCGCCGGCGGTTTGTTAGAGAAAAAAAAATTGTCTCCACCAAGATTGGTGATCCAATAGATGCTACTGCGCAGGCGCGGCCGGTGCCAATTTGAGAGAGAATTTTACTTTCCTCTGAATAAATTTATATCAGCAAATAAATGAATTAAATGCATATTAAAGATGTGATCTTGCTGCATATGATGATCTGGAGAATAGAAGCAATCTTGTGATCATGGGTTTACCAGAATCTATGACCCGTAGCCAGCTTACAAGTATATGCACACTAGACCTACCAAACGCTCTGGGCATTAATACACCATTGAAGGTGAAATGCGCTCACAGAGTCGGCCCACCACCACCACCTCCACAAGAATCCCCTGCTTATAAGCCCGGGCCTGGTACTGCGAAATACCTGAGCTATGCAGACAAAGTGGACATCTTACAACGGTACAGAAAATCCTCTCCACCCCTGGTGCTCGATGGACGTAGGGCGTAAATTTTCAGTGACTACTCGGTGGAAGTAACAAAGAAAGACGCGTCTTTAGTGGAATATGCACTGAGCTAGTATAGAAGAAAACCCGCTTCTCATTACAATTCTCGGCGAATCTTAAAGTGTTTTTACCTGGAGGAAGAACACAAACATTTTCAGCAGCAGAACAAGCATCAGACTTTCTTAAAGACAGAGAAGATCTTCTCAAGGAAAACAGCAGAAAAAAGAATCACCAACAAAACGTCTGAGTATTGTCAGGACTTATTCAGATTATCCCCTTTTGAATTATTAAAACTCTTTCTCAAAGGGATAAAAATCTTACACTATGCAAAAGACTGAGAAATCTTATATCGCTATGAGAAGAGAAATTTTGGGTGTTGATATATAATTTACACTTAAGGTGACTTATTTGGGTAATCAGACTTGTACACTCAGCAAACAAATTCTCTCGGGCAGCTTCTCCCCCATACCTCTTCAAAATTATAGTTTTACAAATTAAGAATTTTACATTTACACATTAATATTGTCAGGAACACCGCACTGAACTTGTTCACTGAGCCAGTGTGCGTGTCCTGAGTAAAGCGAACTGTGCTCAAACATACCTGTGGAGCGGGCAGCAGCCGAGTAGATGCGTACTTCAGAACAGCAGGACCTGAAGCACGTGACTACTAGGGGCGTGGCCTAAGCTCCAGAGAACTCCTAGCAGGGTAACTGCGAGACAAAGTTACCAAGGGGCATAGACAGGGAGGATAGTCAGGACGTAGCCAATGAGTCATACACAGAGATAGCTGCAAGGTACAAGAGGGGCGAGCAGAGCGTAGTCAGATCACAGGCAATGAGTCATACACAGAGAGGGCAGCGCAGTACAGAATCAACAGGCAAACTCACAACGGGGAACAGAACCGGGTCAGAACCATATAAACAAGCTATAACAACGAACAGGCACACAGAGGTCACCACACTCGGCCAAAGGCAAAAGTATAACTGGCAGGGATTGGAGCTTCCCAGGGGTTTAAGAAGCTCTCCCAGAACCAAAGAGAGGCCACAATCATTAACCTCAGGTGTGCAGGTCAAAACCTGCACTGAGCTCCAGACATTAACCCCTGACGTGCAGCTCAAAAACCTGCACTGGGATCACGACAAATATAGATTGAATATTGGTAAAAAATAATCAGGTACACAATATCCCTCACAAAAATAAAACTAAAATAAATATACAGTATATATGGACGAGTGTTTTTACTTTACGAGGGCTCTAGCTACCTTGCAGTTTCAAATAAGGCTATAGCTTTAAAGATTGTTTCCACTACTGGACAACCCCTTTTAAAGGAAATCTGTCGCCAGGTTTTTTCTACCCCATCTGAAAGCAGCATAATGCAGGGGCAGAGACCCTTATTCCAGCAATATGCCACTCACTGGATTTCTTGCTGCTATTTTGATAAAATCACTGTCTCATCTGATGGAGTTCTAACAGTTATCTGAATGCTGAGCTCTGCCTAAACCACTGATTGACAGACTTCTGTGTACACTGCACTTTGGTTGAAATCTGATAATCAATATGCTCGGGTGCTCGTTGCTCGGCTCGAGCAAATTGGAATACTCGGGTACTCGGACAGAACAACGAGCCCAATGTAAGTCTATGGGAGACCCGAGCATTTTTACCGCAATCCCCCCTTGGGTCCTTTTAATGTCTAAAAACGTCAGAAAATGATGGAAACACTGCTCAAATGACACAGGGACATCATGGGGATCGCTCCTGGAAGCATTCCTGGTACATAGTTCACAGCTTTAAACAATGTTGTCAGAGTTTCATGCCATTTTTCCGGGTGCACCAAAAAACATACCAAAAACAAAACCAAAATGGATTTTGCTGGGAAATATGTTAATGTTCATCCTTTCCAGGTTAATGACTTATATATAAGGCAAAATAATTAACCCCAGACCAGACCAAAATGTTCCTCTCCCACTTGGGCTATGTGCAGACGCAGCGTTTTTGAAGTGTTTTTCAACTTTAGCATTGCTTTCAACCAAAACAAATGCATTCACTGGGAAATGTCATTATAACATTTACCAACCCTAGCTGGCCATGTGGTGTGTGACAAATAAGCAGACATATCTTGTTTCATTTATGAAAGAGGGACTCTTAAAGTCACAGAGCTTATTTTTACCGGGGCATCAGGCAGCATTAATCTCCTTAAAGGGCCATTATTAAACAGTGGGTCTCCTAAACTGTTATAGCCAATGCAGTGAGTGGATGGGCTGCCAAAAATTACGACACATCCCAATACCCCTTTCACGAGATGTCCGTGAGGGCTTCCCTAAAAAATGTTGCATTGAATGCAAGACCTGCCCTGCTACCAAGTCATATGCACCCCAATAACCCCATTCCCCCCTTGGAAGAAACATGAAGGAGGGCGGCTTAACAAAAAATGTCCCATTAAAAAGGAGCGTGCCTCCTAGACTTGTAATGCCCATACACTAAGTGTGTTGGCTGGCAAACATGTTCCCCTGTGGGCTACACCTCAACCTTTTTCATAACAAGTCTTTTACGCCCAGCAAAACCACCCACCCTTGTTCGTGTGATGACTCCTGGAGTGGACTCTCTGGGCCATGAAATCAGCCCGCCCCGGGCGAGGTGACCTAGTGACGACCACCCCCCTATACAGGGAGCATCAGGGGCAGGCCCAAAACCTGGACTGCCTGTAGTAGCACAGAACATGTTAACCCTGTAGATCTAGTGTTGGAGAATGAGGAGACATAATGATAAATCATACTGAAATCAAACAAATAAATAAAAAATGTGAATCCACCTATGAAAGAAAATAACAAAAGGGAGAGGTGAACACATGTTCATAGATATGAAGCCAGAAAGTGCTCATCGAGATATGTTTGTCCCTAGCAACAGCTCAGAGACAGGGATATAAATAAAAATATAATATATCATATATACTTGAGTATAAGCTGAGATTTTCAGCCCATTTTTAAGGGTGAAAGTGCCCCTCTCGGCTTTGGATTATACTCGAGTCATATACCAGGGGTCAGTGGGGGAGCGGGAGCGTGGGTGTCAGAGATCATACTCAGCCCCTCTTGGCGCGGTCTCTGCAGCCCCCCTGCTTCTTTCATGGTCTTGGCGACCCAGCTCTTCCTGCATTCAGCGGTCACGAGGTACTGCTCATTTAAGTCATGAATATGCGCATATTCATGACTTTAATGAGCGGGACCATGTGGCCGCTGAAACCTGAAACTTTATATACATCCTCTTTATTTGTTCATTATATACACTGATTATCATGACATGACAGGTTCTCTTAAAAAACGTTCGGTAGACTAATTGTAAGTGCAGCTACAGAGAGAAAATGAAGTTACATTCTCTCTGCAGCTGCTGTGTGTTTAAGCAAAATGACTGCCCCCGTATTCATGCATTGACAATAGGAAACAAATTCTACAATTGAAAAATAAAAAATAACCAAAAAAAGACTATTTTTGAATACCTTGTTTTAAACATTGAAAAATAATCTAGGTGATATTATCTATTCAAATTAGCAAGATATTAGGGCTTTGGTGCAGAGAAAAGTAAAGAGTATGTAGTTGTTTTTCCAATTTAGCATGAAATTTGAAGCCAAATGCATTCGGTTCTGGATTAAGGAAAGACAGGCGGACTCTAGAATCATAATCATCAGATGTCACTGCAGATTTACTCACAGGACAACTTGACTTCAAAAGTTTAATTCGCCAGGCGGTACAGATTAAAAGGATAGAGCTCTCATGACAGCAGCTAAAAACTATTGATTAATAAAAAGGGAGCACTAACTATACTATTAGATACCAAATTTCCCAGTAAATCAATTCTAATAAGCAATACTGAAAATATCGGGTACGATGTAATCGGCATGAGTTCCATCAATCAGGCCTTCTCCATTGAAATGCACAAACCAGCAGGGAACTTTAATACCATTCTTATAGTCTTTTCTGTAGTCTTTTTGTACACCCCTAAAATAAAACACAACAATAATAAATATAATAAATCAATAAACATATAATATATACAGTAAGCCATAAAGTTTACCATTTATAATGAAAGAATTAAAGTGTGATATGAAATATACCACTATTCATTTACACCTTATGCCTTCCTGTCCCAGAACTGAACTACTATTAAAGGGAGCCTGTCAACCGCAACTGACAGTATAAACTACGCGTTTTAGGAGATATAGCCTTTATAAATATCATACCTGTAGTAATTTTAATAGCTGCTTTAGTTCTGCAGAAATTGAAGATTAATCAAATATGACAGCTCAGTGCACCATTAGCGTGCCCCGAAGACTCAGTGCACTATTCCACCCACTGATATAACATGTCCCCGATATCTCACTGATAACTGGCAGCATTGCCGTGCCTGGATTGAACACTGCAGGCAATTCAGTCCTATCAATCACCAGTGAGGGAGAAATGGGGTGTCAGGAACACCGCACTGTACTTGCTCACTGAGCCAGTGCGTGTGTCCTGAGTGTCAGGATCCTGTCAGCGCCGGCGTGCAGCCTCCACTGAGCAGGGACTCACCCGCAATGTAGGGGAACCGGGGTCAGATACAGCCAGAAAATACTGAAACACAGGACCTGTGGATGCTGAAGTTCAGAAAGCCGGCATAGGACCTATGGTCATGTGAATGGTCATGTACCTGCAAGGGGGCGGGGCTTACCATCCTGCTTTCAGAGAAGCTAGAGAACCCAGAGTCAGGCAAAGCAGAGGTCATGCACAGTACAGACCAGCGAGGTACAGGAGGGACAAACAGATGGGAGGTCAGACAAAGCCAAAGGTCATACACAAGAAATCAGTACAGTACCAGGGAGGAGACAGAACGGATAACCAGGGCCAAGCAGAGATCAAAACCAAACAGACAAAGGAGGTACCAGGCAGAATCTAAAGCGATATCCAGAGAACAGACCAAGTCATACAAAGGGAATCAAGCAACCAGAACACAGCACTAACACACTCAGGGGTCACCACACAATGCCAAGGGCGAAAGTATAACTGACGGGGGATGGAAGCTTCCTGAGGCTATAAGAAGCCTCCCCAGAACCAATGAGAGGCCACCATAATAGGTCCCAGGTGTGCAGGTGAGAGTCTGCACTGAGATCAAAACATTAACCCCAGAAGTGCCGGTCACCCAGCACTGGTATGACAGTAACCCCCTCTCAACGGTAGGCCTCCGGACCCCCAGGCTTGCCCGGGTACCTAGCATGGAAAGCCCGAACCAGACGCTCCGCATGCATCAACCGGGCCGGCACCCAGGACCTGTCCTCCGGCCCATACCCCTTCCAATGAACTAGGTACTGTACTGACCGCCGTACCAACCTAGAATCTACGATGTGACCAATCTCATATTCCACATGTCCCTCAACCGAAACCGGAGGAGCAGCGGACTCGGATTCTCCCCGGACTGCTTCAAACGGCTTCAGTAGAGATCTATGGAAGACGTTAGGGATCTTGAAAGAGGGTGGAAGGCACAGCCTGTACGCTACTGGGTTGATTTTTTCCACAATCTTGTACGGGCCAATGAATTTGGGGCCCAACTTGGCTGACGGAATCTTTATCTTAATGTTTCGCGTGGAGAGCCAAACTTTCTCTCCCACCCGAAACATGGGACCAGGTGTTCGTTTCCTGTCCGCGAAAAACTTATACCTGCCTTGAGACCTAGATATACGCTGCTGGACTTCTGCCCATGTATCTTTTAACCGCTGAACAGAGTCCTCAGCCCCGGGGCACCCCGAATCCAGACAAGAAAACTCACCAAAATGAGGACTGAACCCATAGTTGATCAAGAAAGGGGACATACCAGTGGATTGACTCACCCGACTATTGAAGGCAAATTCAGCCAACGGCAGTATATCACACCAGTCATTCTGTCTAGCAGAAGTCAGACATCTGAGGATCTATTCCAGAGACTGATTAGTGCGTTCCGTCTGACCATTACTCTCAGGATGGCATGCAGATGAAAAAGACAGAGATATCCCTAATTTTTTGCAGAAAGCATGCCAAAACTTAGCCATAAAATGCACACCACGATCAGACACCACATTCAGGGGTACCCCATGCAAGCCGACCACATGCTGCACAAACAATCTGGATAAGATCTCAGCAGAAGGTAATGCGGACAGGGGTACAAAATGAGCCTGATTAGAATATCTGTCCACCACTACCCATACCATCGTATTACCCCTGGAAGAGGGAAGATTGGTAATAAAATCCATGGACAGATGGGTCCACGGTCTTTCGGGGACTTCCAAGGGCATCAGTTCCCCTGCCGGCCGGCTATGGGAGCTTTTAGAACGAGCGCAGACCCCACAACCAAAATGAATTTCTTTATATCAGAACCCAGAAAAGGCCACCAGAAGATCCTAGCCACCGCCAGTCACGTGGCTGATATACCAGGGTGAGCACACAACTTGGATTCGTGGAACTCTTGCAAGAGTTTAAGGCGAAGTTGCTCTGGTACAAACAACTTGCCCCCTGGCTTGGCCGCAGGAGCCAGCGACTGGGCCCCCTCAATTTCCCGTTCCAATTCAGACGAGATCCCTGCTAACACCACCCCAGAGTGCAGAATGTAGGACGGTGGCTCAGGGACAGACACAGGGTGAAAACTACGAGATAAGGCGTCAGCCTTGACATTCTTTGACCCTGGGGATGGAATGTAATAGTAAACTGGAAGCAAGAAAAAAAAAGTGACCAACGGGCCTGTCTGGGCGTTAATCTTTTAGCAGACTCGATGTAAGACAAATTTTTGTGATCAGTGATAACAGTAACCGGGTGACTGGCCCCCTCCAAAAAGTGCCTTCATTCCTCAAACGCCAACTTAACATCAAGAAGCTCTCTATTGCCTACATCATAATTTCTTTCAGCAGCAGAGAACTTCCTGGAAAAGAATGCACATGGCCTGAGTTTGGTTAGAGTGGCAGGCCCTTGGGACAACACCGCCCCCACCCCCACCTCGGAGGCGTCCACATCCACCACAAATGGCTTGGAAGGATCTGGCTGTACCAAGACAGGAGCAGACATAAAACATTTTTTCAGCGTCGCAAAGGCCTCTTTTGCGAGCGAGGACCAATTTCTCACATCCGCACCTTTGCATGTTAGATCCGTGAGAGGTTTGACCACTTGCGAAAACCCCCGGATAAATTTGCGGTAATAATTGGCGAACCCCAAGAAGCGCTGAAGACCCTTAAGATCTCGGGATTGCACCCAATCCGCAATGGCCTGCACCTTTTTGGGATCCATGCGAAAACCCTCACCGGATACAATTAACCCCAAAAAAGACAATTCTTGCACACAGAATACACATTTCTCCAATTTGGCATACAGATGATTTTCTCTCAGTCTTTGGAGAACAGTTCGTACATGTTCAAAATGAGAATGCTTGTCCGGGGAGTATATCAAAATATCATCTAAGTAGATAACGACAAACTGACCAATGAGATCCGAGAATACCACGTTGATAAAATTCTGAAATATGGCGGGGGCGTCGGTAAGACCAAACGGCATGACTAGATTTTCAAATAGTCCCTCAGTCGTGAGGAACGCGGTTTTCCATTCATCCCCCTCTCGGACCCTTATCAAATTATATGCCCCCCGAAGATCCAGTTTAGAAAACCACTTTGCCCGATAGTTGGTTACATAAATCGGGAATCAACGGAAGGGGGTACGTATTCCGTACAGTAATCTGATTAAGCTCCCGGATGTCGAGACAGGGACGTAACCCGCCATCTTTTTTCTTTACAAAAAAGGAACCTGCCGCCACGGGTGAGACTGAAGGACGTATGTGTCCTTTGCGCAGACTTTCAACAATGTACTCCTTCATAGCCAAGTGCTCAGAACCGGACAAATTAAACAGACGGGCTTTAGGTAATTTAGCCCCCGGGACCAGCTCAATAGTGCAGTCAAAGGGTCTATGTGGCGGTAACGTCTCGGCCTCGCTTTCGGAGAATACATCTTCGAAGTCCTTCAGGCATTCCAGAATACCTTCCAGCTCGACAGATGATACAGACACAGATTTAACGGTTCAACCAGAAGTGCGGATTTATCACATAACTCAAAATCATTAAACCCCATTGAACAATCTCCCCCGTTTTCCAGTTAATAACTGGGTTATGGCGTTGTAACCAGGGCATGCCCAACACCAACCCTGCAGGGAGATTGTCCAGCACAAAACAACTTAGGTTTTCCACATGAGTAGCGCCCACTCTGAGCGAAAACACGTCAGACATACAGAGAATTCCCTCCTTAGTGAGGGGAAAGTGTTGTGAGTTCATTTTCCCCTTCATTACTGAGGCCCGAGGAACTCCCTCTTCTGGTAAAGAAAGGTAGTGAGCCTGATTATCAAACACCTGAGGCTGATGATGATGACTGGCTGAGTGGAGTTACTGACTGGATATAAGGCTGCCAACGCCCTTCTGCCCTGCGGGTGATTTCTCTGTGGGATCCTTGGAGACCAGTCTGAATTCCTGCTCCTCTAAAGCTAAGTTTGCTGCTCGGCCTTTTGCTTTGTGCTTTGACTTTGTTTTGCTTTGTTTTTCTGGATTTCTGCCATTCCCTTCTGGGGTGTGCTGAATTCATTTAGCTCTGTCTTCTGAAAATACCTGAGTGCTGATTTAGTTTTTGAAGCCTAGCTGCTTCAGGGGCTTTTTCATATCAGCTTGTTGGCTTATGTCTTTGATAGGGTTTTGGCAGATTGCAGACAGCAGCCTTCCTGTCCTTTCCTATCTAGGTAGTTTTGGGCCCTGACTTTGCTCAGTCTATCTTTCTGTCTGTGTTAGTATTTTCATCTTGCTTCACCGTCATTATATGTTGGGGGCTGCCTATTGCTTTGGGGTCTGCTCTGGGGCAGTTTAGATTTCCCCTTTCTTTCTTTAGGCCTATGTAATTCTCCGGCTGTGATCGAGGGGTCTAGGGCATCGTAGGAACCCCCCACGGCTACTGCTAGTTGCGTTGATAGGTTCAGGGGTCTGCAATCTGATAGTTGCCAACTTCTCTGGTTTTCTGGACTTAGCTTGTATTTCTGCTTTTGCCTCCTACGGTGACTCATTCATAACAGAATCACCCGCCATACCGCAGATCCTAGGGTACTCAATAGCAGGAAAGAATTGTAAAAAAAAAAAAAAAAAAAAGTGTGTATATTTTTTCCTCTATATCTCTGAGGCCGTAGGGTGAATTTTTTTTTTCTCTCAATGGTGATAAAGCAATTGTCTGATCGTGTGGAGCAGCTCGCTGCGGAAGTGCGGGGAATTTCCGCCTACCTTGCTCATTCACATGCTGCTGAACCAAAGATTCCTACACCTGATGTATTTTTTGGGGATCGGTCTAAATTTTTGAATTTCAAAAATAATTGTAAATTATTTTTTGCCTTGAAGCCTAACTCGTCAGGGAGCTCCGCGCAGTAGGTTAAAATTGTCATCTCTTTGCTGCGTGGCGATCCCCAGGATTGGGCGTTTTCTTTGAAACCAGATGATCCTATTCTGACTAATGTGAACGCATTCTTTCAAGCTTTGGGGTTGTTGTATGACGAACCTAATGCCATTGATCAGGCTGAAAAGACCCTGCTGGCATTGAGCCAGGGTCGTGATTCTGCAGAATTGTACTGTCAAAAATTCCGAAAGTGGGCAGTACTTACTACCTGGAATGATAATGCCTTGGCTGCTCTCTTTCGGAAGGGGTTGTCAGAAGTCGTAAAAGATACTATGGTGGGATTTCCTGTTCCCTCTGGTCTTGACGATTCTATGTCATTAGCCATTCAGGTTGATCGGCGTTTGCGCGAACACAAAGCTGCACGAGAGGTGTTGCCACCTGTTGAACAAATGTCTGAACCTATGCAATGTGATAGAGTTTTTTCCAGAGAGCAGCGTCAGGAGTTCAGAAGGCGTAATAAGTTGTGTTTTTTCTGTGGAGATGCCTCGCATATTATTTCTGTCTGTCCTAAACGAGAGAAACGCTTTGCACACACGTTTTCTGTTGGGGGTGTGGGGAGGAGGACCCCCATACAGTGATTGGGCTGGAACCAGGGGGACCGCCATCAGGGTTGTTGAAGAAACCACATCAGGGGGATTACAAAGGGAGACATGCGACTGAAGTTGTCAGGGCAACAGGGGGCGGGGCGAGGGTAAAAGGAGCAGGGGACGCGCTGAGGTGGCAGTTGGCAGAGAGCCTGACAGGAGAGAGGAAGCCGTGCGGCAGAGAGAGGACTGTGGCAACTGACGGTGTGGAAAAGAGAGACAGGCAGGAGACTGAAAAAGGGAAATTTGAGACTGACCGAAGGTTGTCGCGTAAGAGACTCTCCCCGGGAGTTTCCCCCCGCAAAGATTCAGATAAAGTGACGGCCGCTGATTCCCTCCGTGGTGTGACAGGACCGGGATCTCAGGCGACCGCTGCGACGACACAGCAATCCGGTACAGTGGCCAGGACACTGCCCCCCTGTCTTCTCCCACAGCTGCGGCCCCGTCATCACCGACCTCAGGGGACGTCACCTCGCTATAAGCGGCCGCAGAGCCCGTCCCGGTTACTGAGGGGACACTGAGCAGAATTTGTTAACGTTTATGTCTTTTTTTTTTGAAACTGCGTCATGACCTGGCTGGGGAACGAGCGCCTCTAAACGGACGCCTGGGAGATTGACCCCCTGAACAGTTTCTTCAGGGCCTGTTGTGCCCCCACCGTGCCAGCCTCTTCAGGGCCCGTTGTGCCCCACCGACCCCATTTCTTCAGGGCCTGTTGTGCCCCACCGTGCCAGCTTCTTCAGGGCCCGTTGTGCCCCACCGACCCCATTTCTTCAGGGCCCGTTGCGCCCCACCGCCCAGTTTCTTCAGGGCCTGTTGTGCCCCATCGTTCCGGTTTCTTCAGGGCCTGTTGTGCCCCATCGTTCCGGTTACTACAGGGCCCGTTGCGCCCCACCGTCCAGTTTTTTAAGGGCCTGCTGCGCCCCATCGTTCTGGTCTCTTCTGGGCTGGACAAGCACAAGTCCTTCCGGGAAGTCGTGGATTACAAGGCAGCCACATCTGCAACCCCTGAGTGGTCGTGAACTCGAGCGACGCCCGGAAGGCTAAGTGTATTATAGAGAAAATAAGGACCCTTTTTGTTTTTTTAATGTTGTTTTACGAGTCCCTGCGAGGACAAATAAGTGTTTCCCGTTTTGTCTGATTTAATCAGTTTTAGCCCTTGCGGCTTTAAAACTTATAAAAGTTTATTTCACCCCACATTCAGTCTCGTGTCTCGTCACTGCATCCTGTGAGCCTGCTCGAACCCTACACTTGGCGTAGTCGGCAGGATGCAGTCTCCGAGCGCGGACAGTGGTAGCCCCGAACATGGGGGAGCTGTAAGCTCTGTAAATAATGAGGGTCCCCGTACCAGCATCTCATTGGGGGCCATGTTGAACAACCTGCCTAGATTCTCTGGCTCAAATACTATGCTATGGAGCTGGACAGAGCGGATGAGGGGGCTTTTTCGGATGCACCCAATGACCCCTGACCTGGAAGCTGAAGTGGCACTCATGGCCCTAGACGGGGAGGTGCGGAGGTCAGTGATGTTGAAACCCCCGGGGCACCGCAACACTTTTGAAAAGGTGTTGCAGATAGTGGAACAGACCCACGGGGATCCCACTAATGTGGGAGAGTTAAGGACCCGACTGTTTAGCCGGATGCAGGCAGAGGGGGAGACGATTACTCAGTATATGAATGTACTCCAAGAGTTGCATACGGCTATTGAAAGAAAAGATGGGGTAGGGGTAGGACCTGTTGACATAACCCTACGTGACCTACTGGTGACTGGACTGCGAGATCCACTGATAAAGCAGGCTTTAAGGGAACGGATCAGAATGAATCCCCAAATCGACTTTTCAGAAGTGGGAAGTCAGGCACGGGTTCAGGAGCAAGAGCAGGGGATGGCGGTCCCCGTGGGGAAGGTCCGAGGTGTGGAGGCCTCCTCGAACACAGTTGAGGAACCTCAATGGGTGGAGGAGATGAAGCGTGAATTGAAAAATATAAAGAGCGAGTTGGCTGAAGTAAAGAGAAGAACCGAACCGGAGACTGGACGACCCAGTGCTAATCCCGGTCCCTGGGGGTCACGCTCTCCGCGAGGTGGTCAATCTCTACCGGCCCGGTGTTATGAGTGTGGAGAACCAGGCCACTTCGCCCGAGAGTGTCCGCGGCGTGGGAGATACCCACCCCAGCGGCCATTAAACTAAAGGGCTCCGGGCTGGGGGGACGCCGCTCGGAGCCGAAAACCACAACTAGGGGTGGTGGAAGTCCCGAAGATTTGGTAGCAAAGTGTCCTGAAGTTTGGGCAGAAGTAGAGGGCCGGGCCGTCCGGTGTCTGGTGGACACTGGGTCACAAGTAACCACTATGCCCGCAGAGTACTTTCAACAAAACTTTCCGGAGGCAGCAAGGCCTCAGTGGGGGCCCATGATTAGACTAGTAGCCGCCAACCAACTGCCGGTTCCGGTTGCCGGGGTAGTGTGGGTGCAGGTGACGTTGTGTGGTAAACCCCTCGGCCGCAGAGGGGTGGTGCTGACTCAAGGAGAAGCTGATCAACGACACCCCGTCACCCTAGGCATGAATATTTTAAAAGAGTTTGGTAACCTGTTGCTTAATGATCCCACACAAAGGACACTGAAGCAGTGGGGTTCTCACACAGCTCAGGGACAGGTATTCCAGCAGCTGGTGCAAGGTGCGCGGGTGCATCGGGACTGCCAGGAGGGTGAGGCTCTGGGCAAGGTCATCGCGACAGCGGCACCCCTGCTTGTGCTGCCTCCTGGACAGACAGTGGTGGCCCTGCCAATTCGGGCCCCGATACCTTTGGAAGGCGTAGAGGTGCAGGTGGAGCCGTGTCACTCAGAGCACTTACCTCCTGGCATACTGGTGGCCCGTTCCCTCGCTATCGTGCGAAAAGGAACCGCCCTGGTCCGCTGCGTTAACCTTGAAGACCGAGATATCATTCTGAAAGCACGGACTTTACCGGCCAAACTAGTAAAGCCTCTAGAAGAAGTGCTGCCCGCTGCTGCGGTTCAATTACGAGTACACCCCGAGGATCCTGGGGAGGTAACAATACGAACCCTACAGGCCCACGAAGTCTCGACACAAGAGAAGGGCCGAAATATTTTGGAGCAGATGCGGGCCGAGCTTTCTGGACTAACTGCGGCCCAACTTTCACAAGTAAAAGCATTGCTGGGACAGTACCATGAAGTATTTGCTAGTCATGAGGACGACTTTGGGTGTACCACCGCCATCACTCATGAGATCCCCACAGCAGGAGCGGCACCTATCCGAGAACGATATCGACAGATCCCGCCACAACTCTATCAGGAGGTGAAAACTTTGCTGGCTCAGATGCTACAAAAAGGGGTGATACGGGAAAGTCAAAGCCCTTGGGCGGCCCCCATCGTGTTGGTCCGGAAGAAAGACGGTACACTACGATTCTGTGTTGATTATCGTAAATTGAATGCTTGCACTATTAAAGACTCATACCCACTGCCCCGCATAGAAGAATCTCTGTCTGCATTGGGTAAAGCAACATATTTTTCGACCCTGGACTTGGCCAGTGGGTACTGGCAGGTGCCTATGTCAGAAGAGGACAGAGCTAAGACGGCGTTCATAGTGCCCATGGGACTGTTTGAGTTTAATCGAATGCCATTCGGGCTGGCCAACGCCCCCGGGACATTTCAGCGATTGATGGAGCGATGTCTAGGGGATCTCAATTTTGAGGCCACGTTGATCTACCTGGACGACATCATCGTCTATGCCGCCTCCTTCGAGGACCACCTGAAGCGGTTGGGACAGGTACTCAGCCGGCTGCAAAAGTACGGGTTGAAGGTGAAGCCTCAGAAATGTCACCTATTTCGCTCTCAGATTGAGTATCTGGGTCATGTCGTTTCGGCAGAAGCTGTGAGGCCATCCCGGGAGAAGATTGCTGCTATCCAGGAATGGCCTACCCCCGAGACGGTGAAAGACGTGCGGGCTTTTCTGGGGTTAGCTGGATATTACCGTCGTTTCGTAAAGAATTTTGCATGTCGAGCTCGAGCCCTACATGACCTGCTGAAGGGGGCTCCCGCTGGGGCCAATGGGCGAAAAATCCAGTGGCAACACCCTCAGGAAGAGGCCTTCCGAGATCTCAAGGCTGCACTCTCGGATGCCCCAGTGTTGGCTTATGCGGATTTTTCTCAGCCATTCATCCTGCACACTGACGGGAGTCTTCACGGGCTAGGAGCTGTGTTGTCACAAGTTCAGGATGGCCGGGAAAGGGTGATCGCATATGGAAGCCGTTCACTCCATGACTCCGAGCGTAACCCTGACAATTACAGCTCTTTTAAGCTCGAGCTCCTCGCAGTGGTGTGGGCTATGACGGAGAGATTCGCAGAGTACCTAGCGGGCTCCGAGGTGGTAGTGCGAACTGACTATAACCCACTGGCTCATTTGGAAAACGCCAAGTTGGGGGCTTTGGAGCAGCGATGGGTGGCCCGAATGGCGAAGTACAATTACAAGATTATTTACAAGAGAGGGGCCGAGAATGTTCATGCAGATGCTCTCTCTAGGATTCGACATACAACTCCTGGACAGAATCGAGACGAAGAATTAGAAGGAGAGGAAATACCGTTCGCTCTTACCGCTGCTGTGCTCACCAATGTTGATGCAAAAGTATCTTCCCCAGAGGCCCACAGGGGCATCCTGGAACAATCTCGTAATAAGTGGATACAACAGCAACAAGAAGATGAAGAAGTTGGACTTCTCCGGACATGGGTCGCCGCTGGTCAATTACCCACTGATACTCAACGACAAGCTTTGACCCAAGACCTGTCGCTGATGCTGCGACAATGGGAGAGACTGATTATCCGAAGGGGATTACTGTACCGTAAGATCACTTCGCAAACAACCTCAACGACTGTTTGGCAGGTGGTTACGCCCGGAGCTAAACTACACGAACTGGCTCGAGAGGCTCACGAAAAAGGGGCCCACTTTGGAGTCAAAAAGACTTTGCAATGGTTACAACAGAAAGTTTATCACCCACGCTTGTCGGCTGTTGTGGACGAAGTTTGTCGTACTTGCCGCTTATGTGAATTGGCCAAACCGCCTGCTCAGAGGGCCACAACACAGACGATTGTGACTTCAGAACCCTTGGAGCTCTTGACGGTGGATTATCTGCACATTGGTCCCGCATTCCAGGGATACGAACACTGCCTTGTCATGGTGGATCATTTCACTAAATTCGCTGTGGTCACCCCTACTCGAGACCAGACCGCGGAGTCAGCCGCCTCCGCAATTTGCAGAAATTTTATACAAGTGTACGGCTGTCCTCAGCGCATACATTCCGACCAGGGAGCATGTTTTTTGGGGAAAGTTATGGAGGAACTACATCATCTTTATGGGATTGATAAATCCCGGACCACACCATATCACCCGCAAGGGAATGGGGCTTGTGAGCGATTTAATCGGACATTGATTCAAATGCTACGCACTCTGGAGAGTGACAAGAAAGCTCGTTGGCCTGAATATGTTTCTGAATTAGTGTGGGTTTATAATAATCGGGTACATCGAGTAACGGGCTATACTCCTTATTTCCTGCTGTTCGGACGAGAGGGTAAAGGGATCACGGAGGTAGAGTTGGACCCCGAAGAGCCTCGGCCCTGGACCGGAGTGTCGTCTTGGGTCCGAAATCATCGCCACAGGTTGCAAACTCTTCACCGAATTGTACATACCAAACTTCAAGACTAGGAACACCCCGGGAAGAATACAACCTCCCCTCCCCATCTCCAAAGCGGGGACCGTGTGCTTGTACTAGATCAACGCCCCCAGAATAAACTGGAGTCACGTTGGGAAGAGAGTCCTTATCGGGTACTACGCCGTATCCATTCAGAAGGACCTGTGTACGAAATACAGCCCGAGCAGGATGAAACACTGCCTACTCGCATTGTGCATCGTAATATGTTACGCCTGTGTATTTCTTCCGACCCGAAGCAACTGGAACCCGTCCCGAGGACATCCGAACCGGAGTCCATATGCTGGGACTCAGACGACGAGGATTTCCCTCCAGTTCCCAAGGGCCCTCCACCCAATAATGAGCCAGTTGACACAATTAACCCACCGGCATCTTGCAGCTCACCGACGTCCACCACCCCAGAAGATTCCACCCCAGTCAAACTTAGACGCTCCGAGCGGTCAACAGCCGGCAAACCCCCCGAACGGTATGAACAAGACCAGTTCGTATGGCAACAAATATTGACACCTTTACAGACCAATCTCAATAGACTAACACCCTCGCCCGAGGACTGGCGAGCTTACAGGGTGGGGGAATGTGGGGAGGAGGACCCCCATACAGTGATTGGGCTGGAACCAGGGGGACCGCCATCAGGGTTGTTGAAGAAACCACATCAGGGGGATTACAAAGGGAGACATGCGACTGAAGTTGTCAGGGCAACAGGGGGCGGGGCGAGGGTAAAAGGAGCAGGGGACGCGCTGAGGTGGCAGTTGGCAGAGAGCCTGACAGGAGAGAGGAAGCCGTGCGGCAGAGAGAGGACTGTGGCAACTGACGGTGTGGAAAAGAGAGACAGGCAGGAGACTGAAAAAGGGAAATTTGAGACTGACCGAAGGTTGTCGCGTAAGAGACTCTCCCCGGGAGTTTCCCCCCGCAAAGATTCAGATAAAGTGACGGCCGCTGATTCCCTCCGTGGTGTGACAGGACCGGGATCTCAGGCGACCGCTGCGACGACACAGCAATCCGGTACAGTGGCCAGGACACTGCCCCCCTGTCTTCTCCCACAGCTGCGGCCCCGTCATCACCGACCTCAGGGGACGTCACCTCGCTATAAGCGGCCGCAGAGCCCGTCCCGGTTACTGAGGGGACACTGAGCAGAATTTGTTAACGTTTATGTCTTTTTTTTTTGAAACTGCGTCATGACCTGGCTGGGGAACGAGCGCCTCTAAACGGACGCCTGGGAGATTGACCCCCTGAACAGTTTCTTCAGGGCCTGTTGTGCCCCCACCGTGCCAGCCTCTTCAGGGCCCGTTGTGCCCCACCGACCCCATTTCTTCAGGGCCTGTTGTGCCCCACCGTGCCAGCTTCTTCAGGGCCCGTTGTGCCCCACCGACCCCATTTCTTCAGGGCCCGTTGCGCCCCACCGCCCAGTTTCTTCAGGGCCTGTTGTGCCCCATCGTTCCGGTTTCTTCAGGGCCTGTTGTGCCCCATCGTTCCGGTTACTACAGGGCCCGTTGCGCCCCACCGTCCAGTTTCTTAAGGGCCTGCTGCGCCCCATCGTTCTGGTCTCTTCGGGGCTGGACAAGCACAAGTCCTTCCGGGAAGTCGTGGATTACAAGGCAGCCACATCTGCAACCCCTGAGTGGTCGTGAACTCGAGCGACGCCCGGAAGGCTAAGTGTATTATAGAGAAAATAAGGACCCTTTTTGTTTTTTTAATGTTGTTTTACGAGTCCCTGCGAGGACAAATAAGTGTTTCCCGTTTTGTCTGATTTAATCAGTTTTAGCCCTTGCGGCTTTAAAACTTATAAAAGTTTATTTCACCCCACATTCAGTCTCGTGTCTCGTCACTGCATCCTGTGAGCCTGCTCGAACCCTACAGGGGTGTTCAACCTAAGTTTCTTCTGGCTATTACTCTGATCTGCTCCCTGTCCACATTTTCCGCCAAGGCTTTTGTGGATTCGGGAGCAGCCCTAAACCTAATGGACTTGGATTTTGCTAAACGTTGTGGATTTCTGATGACAACTCTGCAGACGCCTATCCCTTTGAGGGGGATTGATGCTACTCCTTTGGCTAAAAATAAACCCCAGTTTTGGACCCAGGTGGTAATGCGGGTCGCCCCAGACCATCAAGAAAATTGCAGATTTTTGGTGTTGCATAATCTGCATGATACTATTGTTCTGGGGTTTCCCTGGTTACAGATTCATAATCCAGTTTTGGATTGGAAATCTGTGTCTGTGGTGAGTTGGGGTTGTCGGTGTGCCTTTAGTGAGGCTCCGGTGTTTTCCACCTCTCCTCAGTTGCATGATGTTCCTGATTATTTGGCGGACTTTTATGATGTATTTAGTGAGAATGAGTCTGCGTCCTTGCCTCCTCATAGGAGTTATGACTGTGCAATTGAACTGAGCCCGGGGTGTAACTTTCCCAAGGGTCGGCTCTTCAATTTATCTGTACCCGAGCACAAGGCTATGCGATCCTATATTAAGGAGGCGTTGGAAAAGGGTCATATTAGACCATCCTCGTCACCCTTAGGCTACTGTTTTAGGCAAATGTTTTGTAAAACCGGATGTGACGGATCCGTTTTTCTGCCGGATCCGTCTTGTTCTTGACAGACAAAACCGGATCCGTCTCATCCGGTTCATCCGTTTTTCTATCCGTTTTTCGACGGATTACGCCGGATCCGGTTTTTAAAAACACCCCTTGTGGCCTTCCGAACGGGATTGGCTACTGGAAAACTATATATAGCGTGTTCCTACAGCCCTTCTTTGACAGGTTGTAGAGGAGAAAGTGCAGGTTGGAGAGAAGAGCAAGTTACTGGCGAAGATGGATGTTGTCATTGGAAATATTTTGAAGAATTTGGCGGATTTTACAGCGGAGGCGAATCGTTTGAGGGTGATTGTTCTGGAGAAGGAGAGAGCGAGACAGCAGCGCATCAGGCATCGTAGACGACGTTTGTGGATCCACCCCATCACAGCCAAGAGAATGACGCGTGGTGTCTATTCTACACTCTGCATGGACCTTCGACGAAACCCGGATAAATTTTTTGGATATGTTCGAATGAAAATGGAGAATATTGATTACTTGGTGGAGCGCATTGCACACCTCATAAGAAAAGCAGACACCTATTGCCGCTTCTCTGTTTCACCCGCAGAGCGTCTGATGGTGACTTTAAGGTAAGCCACATTTATTGGATATGCTCGCATCAGAGCACACTTTCACTGCAATCTTGTTGGTGGTAGTTTGTATCTCCAAGTGTTATAGCTGAGTTTTGGTATGTAATGCTGTGATTTAAAACTAATTGATTGTTTTTTAATTCCCCACAGATTTCTTGCAACTGGAGAATCCCTTTCGTCACTGCATTTCCAGTACAGACTCGGGATTTCCACCATATCTGGAATAGTGAAGTACACATGCCGTGCACTGTGGGACTCCTTAGCTGAAGAGTTTTTACCAGAGCCCACAACAGAGAGGTGGATTGAAATTTCAGAAAAGTTTCTACAGATATGTCAGTTTCCGAACTGCTTGGGCGCTGTGGACGGGAAACATATCCGCATTGTAAAGCCAGCCGGATCGGGATCGGAATATTTCAATTACAAGAAATATTTTTCAATTGTCCTCATGGCCATCGCTGACGCGGAATACAAATTTATTGCTGTTGATATTGGGGCCTATGGCCGCTCCAATGACTCTCAAGTTTTCAAACTGTCTGCCATGGGGCGTAAACTGTATGGAAACACCTTCCAGTTCCCACCCCCTAGATCGCTGCCGCAAACATCTGGTCCACCTATGCCATTTGTCTGTGAAGGGGATGAAGCCTTCCAGCTGTCAGAACACCTTTTGAAACCGTAGTCTAGCAGAGGATTGACAAGAACAAAACGCATTTTTAATTACCGCCTCACAAGAGCAAGAAGAATGGTTGAATGTACCTTTGGTATTCTGACAGCCAAATGGCGGGTCCTATTGACTGCGATCAACCTCAAGACAGAAACTGTGGACGAGGTGATCAAAGCTTGCGTGGTACTCCACAATTTTGTTATCTGCAAGGAACCCATTTCCATTAAGGACACCTCTGAAGAAACCACCTTGCAAGATTACCATGACATTACCACTAGAAGTTCTGTGACGGTTTCAGTAATGAGGGACAATTTTGCACTATACTTTATGTCACCTCAAGGCAGAGTACACTGGCAGGATGACAGAGTGTGAAAGATTTGTGCCCTAACCAAACTTGTGTACCTTCTGTACCAACAGTATATACCTTTGCCAACCAAAGTTGGCTATCTTGTCATGGTCTCTATTTTTAGCTTTAGGCTACAGGTATGTACCTGGTTGTGTTTTATGCAAAGTATTTCACCTTTTAACAAAAGTTGTGTACATTGTTAGGAAATCACCAACAATAAACACAACTTTTTAGGTGAAATACTTTGCTTCAAACACAACCAGGAACACAACTGTGGCAAAAAGCTAAAATTTACCCACAGTTATATACCTGGTTTTGAATACCTTTTTACCTTTTAAATACCCTGTATTTAACCTTTTTTTTAAACATATTTCGCCGCAGAAAAAAATGACAGACAACCAGTGTAAACAATAATTTAACTTTTATTTAAAATATTTTTTTTTTGTAAACTGTTTTTAAAGTTAAAAAAACTTTTTTAATAAAGGTTTGAAACCAACTGGGCATTTTTATTACAAAACACATCATAAATCTGTGTAGTGTGGGGTGGAAATACTGCTGGAGGGGCTGCGGGACACTTCGACACTGGGAGTGTGGAGAGAGGATTGGGATCGTGGTGGGGAAGGAACAGTTAGAGGTGATGGTGTGGAAAAAGCTACAGAATGGGTGGACATGTGGGAGGCAGAAGAGGTGGTGGGCGGTGGAGTGGAGGGTTGGGCAGGGACTGTAGGAGCAGATGATGTTGATGGCAAGTTGTATGGGGAAGGAGTTTGGTACAGGGAAGGAGTTTGGTACGGGGCAGGTTGCTGGAAGTGGGGAGGTTGCTGGTACTGGGGAGGTTGCTGGTACTGGGGAGGTTGCTGGTACTGGGGAGGTTGCTGGTACTGGGGAGGTGGATGGTATGTAATAGGAGGGGGAGGATGGAAAGTGGCTGGAGGGGGTGCAGATGTAATAGGAGGGGGAGGATGGAAAGTGGCTGGAGGGGGTGCAGGTGGAGGAACTACTGTGGTGGGAGGAGGAGGTTGGGAGGTAACTTGCTGGAGAGCACCGTGGCATGAATGCATTACATGCATCTGCTGGGTAGGAGATAGCGTTTCCATGCGCTCCACAACAGACCTGAAAAAGGTGTGGTTTGGCGAAGATCTTGCTTCTGAATGCATGGTTTGCAGAAGTGTCTTCACCTCCAGAATGCTGGAGTTGATCTGCTGAAAGCCTGCGGAGATTTGCTCTGACAAGACTTTTAGACAGTTCTGGAAAGATGCATTCAGATGCAAGAACTCTGGCGCATAAGTCTTTTCCTGACCCCTCTGCCGCTGCCGCCCAGTACCCGCAGGTGTACTAGAGGTGGCAGGGGCAGAAGGGTGGGGTAAAGGGAAAGCGATCTCCTCACCAGCAGCTTCATGTAATGCAGGCGGCCACGATGCTCCTGTGCTGGTGGATGGGACAGATGGGTCGAATGTGTGGGAAGGCTGGGAAGGTGCAGATGTACCGGGGCGGTCGAAGTGTCCCTCGGTGCCGGTCTCCTCAGGGATCGCCTCAGAAGGGTCCAATCGTGCAGGCTCCCGAGTGCTGCTCACCGTGCTGTGGAATAAAGAGAAAAAAAAACAATTAAAATAGTGACATGGTATGGCCCTGGCTGAAAAAAAAAAGTTACATCTAACATTTTTTTTCACATGTGGTGTGTAATATTTACCTTCTAGTGACCATTGTTTCCCGGAGGAACGACAGGGCTTGTGCGTACTTGTACTTGCTCCTGCGTCTTCCAGATCCACTCGGGGCCCGCATCTCTTTATTGAACTCCTTCTTGAAACGATCCCTCACAGACCGCCACCGATTCACAATTCTGTTCCCTGAAATGAGAAAGGAGTGGTTAGTATACAACATCAGTGTTTCCCAAACTCCAGTCCTCATGGTCCCCAGGGGTCATGTTTTCAGGATTTCCATAGTAAATAGAAATCCTGAACACATGATCCGTGGGGACCACGAGGACTGGAGTTCGGGAAACACTGGTTTACATCAAGCAACCGGTACTGTATATACTTACGCTCTTCAATCTGGGCCTGAGCATCGAGGTCCTCCCAGCGGCCCACAAGGAGAGAACAGATTTCCTCCCAGAGTCGTCGGGTAACGATCAGGTCAGCGTGGCGGCGGTCAGCCATATTCCAGAGCGGCTCCCTTTCTCTGACGAGATCGATGAGGTGGTCCACATCGATTCCTCCATCCTCACCGTCAGAGTCGGGAGCACGCTGTGAAGGCTGTTAAAGAAAAAGACAAAAATAACATAATTAGCCTCCACAAAAGAAATGAAATAAAAAGTGCAAAAAAACAAAGCAAAAATATTTATACTTACACGCTGGTGACCGCCGCTTTGCTGTCGCCGACGACCCTGGGAGGCACTGCGAGGACCTCTTGGCCGAGCACCAGATTGGGAAAACTAGAGAAGAAAACAAAAAATGTTATGTCTTTGGATGTAGGCATTTGTTTGCTGTGTGTGGTCTGCATAACATTGTTTTCTATGTGTTGTGTGTAGTGTGATGTTGTGTTTCTGCGTTTGATGCAAAAAACTTACCAATTGTGAGCCCACTCCAGGTGTCTGTCCACCCCTTCCTTCTTCTTCTAGGAGCTCCTCTTCATCTTGTGATTCCTGTTTTGAAATAAAAGGCAATGAATAGACATATATAACAGAGATGATGGATTTTGGAAATAAAAACTTACCGTCAAACGCTGACGATGCGAGGGAGGGCTCCCAGAAGAAGATGTGCTGTCCTGTTGATGGCCAGACTCCATGGCTGTGGGTATTGCTGCTGCTGTTGCTGCTGCCAGTGATGCCATTTCTGCTGCTGCTGCATCTCTTGGGCGGCTGTTGAATAAAGAGAAACAAAGGGCCAATGAATATCTTGATATTCCATGGCCCTAGTTTGGAGGAATGGGGGATTTGATAATTACCGTCTCTCATCTGCTGCTGGACTCCCCTCCTCAGCATGTTCCATTTGCTGCTCCATTTGGCATGGTGGTGGTGCTGATGGTGCTGCAGTGGTCTCCTGCCTTCTCCTGCGCCTGGTTGCTGTCTTGGGTGGCATGTTGGGTGTGGCTGAGGGTCCCACTGTCTTGCTTTTATATATGTGTCTTGTGGGCAGAGCTACTGAGCATGCTCAGACCAAAAATACCGGATCCGGCGCATTGCGGCGCTCATAGGCTTTCATTGTGTGAAAAAGCCGGACGCGCCGGATCCGGCGTGTCCGGCTTTTTCGCCGGAGACAAAAAACGTTACAGTAGCCGTTTTTTCCAGACGCCGGATTGAGACAAAATGCCGGATTCGGCGAAAACCGGATGAAACGCATGGCCATCCGGCGCGATCCGGCGCAAATGCAAGTCAATGGGGGGGAAACCGGATCCAGCATTGCATTTCGCCGGATCCGGTTTTTGTCAAAAGCGCCGGATCGCGCCTGACGGCGAAAACCTGATGTGTGAAAGAGGCCTTAGGTGCCGGTTTTTTTTGTAGCCAAAAAGGATGGATCATTAAGACCTTGTATTGATTATCGTGCCCTCAACAAAAATACTGTTAAATATCAGTATCCGTTACCCCTGATTTCTGATCTATTCTCCAGAGTTAAAGGTTCTTGCTGGTTTACCAAGCTTGACCTCAGGGGGCGTATAATCTTATTCGCATTAAGCATGGGGATGAATGGAAGACGGCGTTTAATACTCCGGAGGGACATTTTGAGTACCTGGTGATGCCTTTTGGGCTCACTAATGCCCCTTCTGTCTTCCAGTGCTTCATGAACGATATTTTCCGAGATTTTGTCGATAAATTTTTGATTATCTATCTGGATGATATTTTGATCTTCTCCAAGGATTGGGATTCTCATGTGGAACATATTCGGACTGTGTTCCGGATCTTGAGGGAGAATTCCCTGTATTTCAAAGGATCTAAATGCCTTTTTGGAGTACAGAGGATTTCTTTTTTGGGATTTATTTTGTCCCCGTCAACTATTGAAATGGACCCGGCCAAGGTACAGGCCATTCACGATTGGGTTCAGCCCACTTCTTTGAAGGCCCTCCAGAAGTTTTGGGGTTTTGCTAATTTTTATCGGAAATTTATAGCAAAATTTTCTAGTATTGCCAAGCCATTGACTGATTTGACTAAAAAGGGTGCTGATGTGTTAAATTGGTCTCCGGAGGCTGTTTCTTCCTTTTAGGAGCTGAAGCGAAGATTCACCTCCGCCCCGGTTTTGCGGCAACCTGATGACTCACTTCCATTCCAGGTAGAGGTGGATGCTTCTGAGATTGGTGCAGGAGCTGTTTTGTCCCAAAAGGATCCTGTAACATCCAAAATTAATCCCTGTGCTTTCTTTTCCCGAAAGTTATCTCCATCTGAACGTAACTATGATGTGGGGAATAGGGAACTGTTGGCCATGAAATGGGCATTTGAGGAGTGGAGACATTGGTTGGAGGGAGCTAAGCATCAAGTCGTGGTCCTCACTGACCACAAGAATTTGATTTACCTAGAGTCGGCTAAGCGCTTGAACCCTAGACAGGCTAGGTGGGCCTTGTTTTTTACACGTTTTGATTTTGTGGTTTCTTTTCTTCCTGGAACAAAGAATGTCAAGGCAGACGCCCTCTCTAGGAGCTTCTTTGCTGATTCTCCTGTGGTGACCAAGACTGCTACCATCTTAGGCGAAGGGGTAGTTCTTTCTGCCATCTCGCCCGATTTGAGACGTGCTCTGGAAGAGTTCCAGGAGGACAAACCTGAGCGTTGTCCCAGTGGAAAGTTGTATGTTCCTGACCAGTGGAAGAAGAGAGTGATGTCTGAAGTTCATTGCTCTGCTTTGGCTGGTCATCCAGGTATTTTTGGTACTAGAGATCTGGTGAGTCGGTTTTTTTGGTGGCCCTCCTTGTCTCGTGATGTCAGGAATTTTGTGCAGTCCTGTGGGACGTGCTCCCGGTCTAAATCGTGTTCTCGCTCTAGTGGGTTGTTGATGCCTTTGCCTGTCCCAAAGAGGCCATGGACCCATATTTTAATGGATTTCATCTCTGATATGCCTGTCTCTCAGAGGATGACTGTTATTTGGGTGATTTGTGATAGGTTCTCTAAGATGGTTCATCTTGTACCACTCCCTAAGTTGCCGTCTTCCTCTTAGTTGGTGCCCCTGTTTTTACAACAGGTGGTTCGTTTGCACGGGATTCCTGAGAACATCGTATCTGACAGAGGAGTCCAGTTTGTGTCTAGATTTTGGAGAACTTTCTGTTCCAGGCTGGGAATTCAGTTGTCCTTCTCCTCTGCTTTTCACCCTCAGACCAATGGGCAGACAGAGACAACAAACCAGACCTTGGAGTCATATTTGAGATGTTTTATTTCTGCTGATCAGGATGATTGGGTTTCATTTTTGCCCTTGGCCGAATTTGCTTTAAATAATAGAGCTAGTTCTGCCACTTTGATGTCACCTTTTTTTTGTAACTTTGGGTTTCATCCTCGATTTTCTTCAGGGAAGGTGGAGCCCTCTGCCTGCCCAGGTGTTGACACTGTGGTGGAGAGAATGCACCAGATCTGGGACCAAGTGGTGGATAAGTTATCTCTCTCCCAGGAAAAGGCCCAGCGGTTTTCCAACCAACATAGGACCATTGGTCCCCAGTTTAAGGTTGGTGATATGGTGTGGTTATCATCAAAAAATATTGCTATGAAGGTGGCTTCTCCTAAGTTTAAGCCTAGATTTATTGGACCTTACAAGATTGTGGAGATTATTAATCCGGTCTCTTTTCGTTTGGCTCTTCCTGTCACATTTAAAATCCATAATGTGTTCCATAAATCTTTGTTGAAGAGGTTTGTTGAACCTGTTGTTCCGGGGGTGGCACCTCCAGACCCTGTATTGGTTGAAGGTAACATGGAATATGAGGTAGAGAAAGTACTGGATTCCCGTCTGGCTAGACGGAGACTCCAGTATTTGGTTAAGTGGAAGGGTTATGGTCAGGAGGATAATTCCTGGGTCTCTGCCTCTGATATTCATGCCAAAAGATTGGTGCGTGCCTTTCATCGGGCTCACCCTGATGATGCCTAGCAGTATGGCCCAGAGTTTATTACTCCTAAAGGTAACAGGCATTGACAAGACAGAGTACACAAGAGGAATAGAGTGCCCAGGGCAGGAGTTCCAGAGCATTAGCATCAGAGAAGATAAGTACTGGTCATGCTGGCACCATAGATCCTCTAAGGAGAAAGGATATGCGGAACCGCGGGTTGGGTAAAGGACTCTTCCTAATTGGAACTATAGTGTTGAGTTGAGTTGTGATGAAGTACTGAGAATAGGGAATACAGAGGACAAGTAAAGAGAAATGATTTGAAACTGTGTGGAAAATGCTCCGAGTTGTGAAGGAAATCTCCATAAATTTGTATACCTGCTATCTTCTGTAGATATTCCCTACCAATTTCCTGTTCAGTAAAAAGTTAATTTTTCAATGTAAAACATGGTGCTGGCAAACCAGCATCATCGATTATATGTGCCCTCACAACACAAGTCCACACACCCAGCCAGGACTTCCACTTTCGTGTAACATTCTGGGGCGTAGAAGATGAGAACCTCGACAACTGCTACCGCCCCGCACCACTTTACAGGAGAGAGGGAAGTGGTAAGGGATGGGGAGAGGGAAGTAGAAAGGAATGGAAAGAGAGGGGGAAAGGAGTTGGGAGTGAGATATGAAATGAGAAGACTACAGTCGATCAGTGGCCATTGGTTGGCTGCAGCAGTTATGCAATGCCCCATGACATATGTTGATGCTAGCAGACTGGCAACAGAGAGGGGACACAATAGCGAGTGCAGAGGAGAGGTGCTAGTCCAAGAAGTGAGTACACCTGTTATTTCTTAAACCACCCATGTCCCATTCATTATAAGTTTGAAAGTAAGGGTTAACCTCTTGAGTGACTAAAATATAACACTTTCACAGCGAACATTGCTCTCGATGACTAAATGTATAAATCCTCTTTTTTTCTTGTTTTTGTTGTGCCCCTAAAACGTCGGGAACCTGCACGGGTCAGCTGACTTTTTTTATTTTATTTTGTATTTTAAGGACAGGTTATAGGAATAGTACAGAATTAGAAGTTTCTTACCCTTCCTCACTTAGAGAAGCTGTTTTCTGCCATAAGACGGTTTCTCTGTGTTTATGGTTCAGGACTGTGACTTTCTCAGTAGTCACCTCAATTATTATCTTCAATGCTCTGTTTACAATCCCAATTCTTCCAAAATAAGTTTCTCTTGATATGACATTCTTGTCAGTTTTCTTATTTCCGATAAGTTCTCCATTGACTGCAATACCTAGAAAATAATTATCGACTTTCTCATTTTTTGTTTTTAACAACACTGATTATACTATTATTAGTTTATCATCACATTATGAGGAACCCGGATGTGGCTGCATCTTGAAGCTTCTGGGCCCCAATGCAAAATCTCTAGCAGGTCCACCAACTTTAATAATATTGGTTTTCTCATTAGGGATAAAGCGATCTTTTTTGCGTCCTACACTACAGGGCATAACTATTTTTGGGATTCATGAAGGTCTGTTCTTACATCTATGGCAGATCTTATTGATGAGTAATCAGTGAGTGCAGTAAGAAAATACCTTTAATGACAACCAAATGCCACCGAGGAGCATGTCAAGGGCCACTTCATCACTATCTGTATGATTTCAAGGATGAAAGGGATTAGTGGATGGTTTTTGCACTTGCTGATAAGTTTTTGAGACATATATCCCAGTGAGGTTAAACAAAACAGTGATTTATTCAACGCATTTCGAAGTACACGTGACTTCTTCTTCTTCAGGAATGACCACTGTTTTGTAACGATAAGGATTAAAACTCTGGTCCCAGCTCTCTTCAGGTCATCGACCAGGTCCTCCTGTGTAGTTCGGGGCTGATTCCTTATCTTTCTCTAAATCATCCTAACCCAAGAGGAGAGATCTTGCATGGAGCCCCAGACCGAGGAATTTTAACAATCATCTTGTGTTTCTTCCGTTTTCTAATAATTGCACCTGCAGTTGTTGCTGCTTGCCTAGTGTCCTGTAGCCAGTCCCAGCCTTGCGCAGGTCTACAATTTTGTCCCCTTGTCTTTAGAAAGTTCTTTGTAGTTTCCATGGTGGAGAGGTTGGAGTGTGATTGAGTGTGTGGACAGGTGTCTTTTATACAGGTAACAAGTTCAAACAGGTGCAACTAATACAGGTAATGAGTGCAGAGTAGGAGGCTCCTTATAGAAAAACTAGCAGGTGTGTGAGAGACAGAATTCTTGCTGGTTGGTCGGAGATCAAATACTTATTTCATGCAATAAAATGCAATTTAATTATTTAAAAGTCATACAATGTGATTTTCAGTTTTTTTATTTTTAGATTCTGTCTCTCACAGTTGAAGTCTATCTACAATAAAATTACAGACCTCTCCATTATTTGTAGGTGGGAAACCTTGCAAAATCGGCAATGTATCAAATATTTACCATATTTTCCCCATTGTAAAGCATAACCACTCCCAAGAGTGACTCAAAATATTTTTTTTTCCAAAGGTGGGGTCACCTTGTGTCACATTTTTTGGATCTTTTGAGCCCACAGGAGATATAGAAAAGTAAGGACATATTTACACTAGTATGCTATAAATATTACTTGTAAATCTTAACACTTCTCATCAATTCTCCCAGTCGATGGCCATGGCATCAGAAGATGGAATAGGAATGGAATAGGATACTAGAGGTGAACAACTGGCTACGACGGTGGTGATAGGCAGCAAGGATTTGGATTCTTGGACCATGGCGTGAATTACCTCTACGATGGACTTCTCGCAAGAGATGGGATACACCTCACAAAACCTGGGAAACACACATTCGCCAGAAGACTTGCCACACTCATCAGGAGGGCTTTAAACTAGAAGAAGAGGGGATGGGAGGAAAAACAGAAACCACTGAAAATGTATTATTGAAACAAATAGACAAAGCAGCAAATCACAATGAGGTGATTATTATGGGGGACTTCAACTACCCCGACATAGACAGGGAAACTGAAACCTGTGTATCTCAGAAAGGAAACCAATTTCTGTCACTGACCAAGGATAATTATCTGTCACAACTTGTGCACGGCCCAACTAGAGGGACAGCCCTTCTGGACTTAATTTTAAGCAACAGGCCAGATAGAATAACAGAAGTACGAGTCGATGGGCACCTAGAGAACAGTGACCACAATATAATACAATTCCACTTGTCCTTCAGTAAGGTGCCCTGGAAGGGGGTTACAAAAACGCTGAATTTCAGGAAAGCAAAGTTTGATCAGCTTAGAGAGGACCTTCGCCAAATTGATTGGGACAATGTCCTCAAAAATAGGAGCACAGAAAATAAATGGGAAATATTTAAATCAGTTTTACACACCCACTGCGAGCTAGCCATACCGTACAGAAATAAAAGGGCTAGGAACAGGAGAACACCAATGTCGCTAAATAAGGATGTAAAAAGGGCAATAAATAACAAGAACCAGGCATTTAGGAAGCTAAAACAAGAAGGCAATGAAGAAGCATTAAAAAGTTATAGAGAAAAAAATAAAATGTGTAAAAAACAAATACATTTAGCAAAAGTGGAAACTGAGAGACTCATTGCTAAGGAAAGTAAAACAAACCCCAAACTATTCTTTAATTATATAAACAGTAAAAAGATTAAAATTGATGGTGTCGGCCTTTTAAAGAACAATGATAGAGAGCGATGTGGGAAAAGCAAATGTTTTAAATACTTTTTTCTCAACAGTGTTCACACAGGAAAAGGATTTGCCAGGGGAAATGCAGAGTGATAATGTAAACTCCCCATTAAGTATTACCTTCCTAACCCAGGAAGAAGTGCAGAACCGCCTTAGTAAGATTAAAATTGACAAATCACCAGGCCCTGATGGCATTCACCCTCGAGTATTAACCCCTTCACCCACAAGGGTGGTTTGCACGTTCATGACCGGGCCAATTTTTACAATTCTGACCACTGTACCTTTATGAGGTCATAACTCTGGAACGCTTCCATTGATCCCGGTGATTCTGACATTGTTTTCTCGTGACATATTGTACTTCATGTTAGTGGTAAAATTTAATTCAAATAACTTGCGTTTATTTGTGAAAAAATGGAAATTTGGCAAAAATTTTGAAAATTTCGCAATTTTCCAACTTTTAATTTTTATGCCCTTAAATCACAGAGATACGGCACACAAAAAACTTGATAAGTAACATTTGCCACATGTTTACTTTACATCAGCACAATTTTGGAACCAAAATTTTTTTTTGTTAGGAAGTTATAAGGGTTAAAAGTTGACCAGCGATTTCTCATTTTTACAACACCATTTTATTTTTAGGACCACATCACATTTGAAGCCACTTTGAGGGGTCTATATGATAGAAAATACCCAAAAGTGACACCATTCTAAAAACTGCACCCCTTAAGGTGCTCAAAACCACACTCAAGAAGTTTATTAACCCATTAGGTGCGTCACAGGAATTTTTTTTAATATTTAAAAAGAAATGAACATCTAACTTTTTTTCACAAAAAAAATACTTCAGGTTCAATTTTTTTTATTTTACCAAGGGTAACAGGAGAAATTGGACTGCAAAAGTTATTGTGCAATTTGTCCTGAGTACGCTGATGCCTGATTTGTGGGGGGGAACGACTGTTTCGGCGCATGGCAGAGCTCAGAATGGAAGGAGCGCAGTTTGACTTTTTCAATGCAAAATTGGCTGGAATTCAGATCGGACGCCATGTCACGTTTGGAGAGTCCCTGATGTACCTAAACAGTGGAAACCCCCTACAAGTGACCCCATTTTGGAAACTAGACCCCCCAAGGAACTTATCTAGATATGTGGTGAGAACTTTGAACCCACAAGGGCTTTACAGAAGTTTATAACGTACAGCGGTACAATTAAAAAATCATATTTTTTCCACAAAAATGATCTTTTCACCCCAATTTTTATTTTCCCAAGGGTAACAGGACGCTAAAAGTTATTGTGCAATTTGTCCTGAGTACGCTGATACCCCACATGTGGGGGTAAACCACTATTTGGGCGCATGGCAGAGCTCGGAAGGGAAGCAGTGCCATTTGACGTTTTTGGCTGGAATTGAGATCGGACACCATGTCGCGTTTGGAAAACCCCTGATGTACCAAAACAGTGGAAACCCCCCACAAATGACACCATTTTGGAAACTAGACCCCCTAAGGAACTTATCTAGATGTGTGGTGAGAACTTTGAACCCCCATGGGCTTCACAGAAGTTTATAACATAAAGCCGTACAATTAAAAAATCATATTTTTTCCACAAAAATGATCTTTTCACCCTCAATTCTTATTTTTCCAAGGGTAACAGGACCGTAAAAGTTATTGTGCAATTTGTTCTGAGTACGCTGATACCCCACATGTGGGGGTAAACCACTATTTGGGCGCATGACAGAGCTCGGAAGGGAAGCAGCGCCATTTGACGTTTTTGGCTGGAATTGAGATCGGACACCATGTCGCGTTTGGAAAACTCCTGATGTACCAAAACAGTGGAAACCCCCCACAATTGACACCATTTTGGAAACTAGACCCCCTAAGGAACTTATCTAGATGTGTGGTGAGCACTTTGACCCCCCCAGTGCTTCACAGAAGTTTATAATGCCCGGGCGTGAAAATAAATAATTCGTATTTTTTCCACAAACATGATCTTTTAGTCACCATTTTTTTATTTTCCCAAGGGTACCAGGAGAAATTGGACCCCAAAAGTTGTTGTCCAATTTGTCCTGAGTATGCTGATACCCCATATGTGGGAGAAAACTACTGTATGGGCACACGTCGGGGCTCGGAAGGGAAGTAGTGACGTTTTGGAATGCAGACTTTGATGGAATGGTCTGCGGGTGTCATGTTGCCTTTGGAGAGCCCCTAATGTACCTAAACAGTGGAAACCCCCCACAAATGACACTATTTTGTAAACTAGACCCCCCAAGGAACTTATCTAGATGTGTGGTGAGCACTTTGAACCCCCCAGTGCTTCACAGAAGTTTATAACGCCCGGGCGTGAAAATAAAAAATTCGTATTTTTTCCACAAACATGATCTTTTAGTCACCATTTTTTTATTTTCCCAAGGGTACCAGGAGAAATTGGATCCCAAAAGTTGTTGTCCAATTTGTCCTGAGTATGCTGATACCCCATATGTGGGAGAAAACTACTGTATGGGCACACGTCGGGGCTCGGAAGGGAAGTAGTGACGTTTTGGAATGCAGACTTTGATGGAATGGTCTGCGGGTGTCATGTTGCCTTTGGAGAGCCCCTAATGTACCTAAACAGTGGAAACCCCCCACAAATGACCCCATTTTGAAAACTAGACCCACTAAGGAACTTATCTAGATGTGAGGTGAGCACTTTGAACCCCCAAGGGCTTCACTGAAGTTTATAATGCCAGGGCATGAAAATAAAAAAATCGTATTTTTTCCAGAAACATGATCAATTAGTCCCCAATATTTTCATTTTCCCAAGGGTAACAGGAGAAATTGGACCCCCAAAAGTTGTTGTCCAATTTGGCCTGAGTACGCTGACACCCCATATGTGGGAGAAAACTACTGTATGGACACACGTCGGGGCTCGGAAGGGAAGCAGTGACGTTTTGGAATGCAGACTTTGATGGAATGGTCTGCGGGTGTCATGTGCGTTTGGAGAGCCCCTGATGTACCTAAACTATTGAAACTCCCCACAAGTGACCCCATTTTGGACACTAGACCCCCCACGGAACTTATCTAGATGTGTGGTGAGCACTTTGAACCCCCAAGTGTTTCACAGAAGTTTATAACACTCGGACGTGAAAATAAAAAAATCATTTTTTTCCACAAAAATGATATTTTTGCCCCCAATTTTTTATTTTCCTAAGGGTAACAGGAGAAATTGGACCCCAAAAATTGTTTTGCAATTTGTCCTGAGTAGGCTGATACCCTACATGTGGGGGTAAAACACTGTTTGGGCGCATGGCAGAGCTTGGAAGGGAAGGAGCACCATTTGACTTTTTCAACTCAGAATTGGCTGGAATTGAGATCAGATGCCATGTTGCATTTGGAGAGCCCCTGATGTGCCCAAACAGTGGAAACCCCCAATTATAACTCCAACCCTAACCCCAACACACCCCTAACCTTAATCTGAGCCCTAACCCTAGCCCTAACCCTAGCCCTAACCCTAGCCCTAACCCTAGCCCTAGCCCTAGCCCTAACCCTAGCCCTAACCCTAAGGCTGTGTGCACACGCTGCAGATTTTGCTGCGGTTCCACAGCGGTTTTGGCTGCTGCGGACCCGCAGCAGTTTCTGCTGCGGTGTACAGTACCATGATTCCCTATGGGAATCAAAAACCGCAGTGCAGACGGTGCGGAATTTTCCGCGCGGATTATCTGCGGTTTTCAATCCGCAGAAAGAATTGACATGTCAATTCTTTCTGCGGATTCTCCTGCGGTTTGCCATCTCCTCTATTGAGGAGATGAAAAACCGCAGGACAAAACCGCAGAGCAATCCGCAGGTCTTTTGACCTGCGGTTTCACCTGCGGATTTTACAAAATCCGCGCGGATGAATCCGCACCTAATCCGCAGCGTGTGCACACAGCCTTACCCTAACGGGAAAATGGAGATAAATACTTTTTTTTTAGTTTTATTATTTTTCCCTAACTAAGGGGGTGATAACGGGGGGTTTGACTTACTAGTTATGGCGGTTTTTATGTTTGGCGGCTGTCACACGCTAAAAGACGCTTTTTATTGTAAAATAGTTTTTGCATCACCACATTTTGAGAGCTATAATTTTTCCGTATTTTGACCCACTGAGTCATGTGAGGTCTTATTTTTTGCGGGACGAGTTGACGTTTTTATTGGTACCATTTTCGGGCACGTGACATTTTTTGATCGCTTTTTATTCCTATTTTTGGGACGCAGAATGAACAAAAACCAGCGTTTCATGAATTTCTTTTGGGGGGGTGCGTTTACACCGTTCCGCGTGCGGTAAAATTGATAAAGAGGTTTTATTCTTCGGGTCAGTACGGTTACAGCGATACCTCATTTAGGTCGTTTTTTTATGTTTTTGTCGGTTTTATGCAATGAAAACTATTTTATATAAAAAATAATTATTTTTGCATCGCTTTATTCTGTGAGCTATAACTTTTTTATTTTTTCGCTGATGATGCTGTGTGGCGGCTCGTTTTTTGCGGGACAAGATGACGTTTTCAGCGGTACCATGGATATTTATATGCGTCTTTTTGATCGCGCGTTATTACACTTTTTGTTTGGCGGTATGATAATAAATCATTATTTTTTGCTTCGTTTTTTATTTTTATTTTTTAAGGGGTTCGCTAAAAGGGTTAACTAATGGGACAGTTTTATAGGGCGGGTCATTACGGACGTGGCGATACCTAATATGTGTACTTTTATTAGTTTTTTTTTTATTATTTCCAAAAAATGTATTTATTGAGGGAATATTTTTTTTTTTTTTCTAATTTATTTGGCGATTTTTTTAAATTTATTTTTACATTTTTTTTTAATTTTTTTTTTACTTTATTACCTAGTCCCAGGTGGGACATCACTGTCCTGTGACAGATCGCTGATCTGTCACATCACAGATCACTGTGACAGATCAGCAATCTGTCACAGGCATTGAAGAAGACTTCCTCTTGCCTGCGCTTTGCAGGCACTGAGGAAGCCAGCTTCCTCAGGTCCCCGAAGGCCCCCGTCGCCATCTTGGACTGGGGGGCCTGGAGGATAGGAGTCACCCGCAGCAGCGCTGCACATTGCGCTGCCGTGGGGGGCTCAGGGAAGCACGGAGGGAGCCCCCTCCCTGCCGATGCTTCCCTTTAACTCCCGGTACACCGCGATCAAGTTTGATCGCGGTGTGCAAGGGGTTAACATGTCGGGGGTGGTCCGTGACCGCCCCTGACACATAGTGCCGGGTGTCAGCTGTGATAATCAGCTGACACCCGGCCGCGATCAGCGGCGCTCACCACGTGGGCGCCGCTGATCGCGGTAGACGTACTATCCCGTCCACGGTCATACGGGCCCGGGTACCGTGGACGGGATAGTACGTCGGATGTGAGGAAGGGGTTAAGGGAGTTAAGTAATGTCATAGACAGGCCTCTATTCCTTATATTTAAAGACTCTATAGAAGCAGGGTCTGTTCCTTTTGATTGGCGGCAAGCAAATGTGGTACCAAAATTCAAAAAGGGGTGTAAAAGGGAACCTGGAAACTATAGGCCGGTAAGCTTAACATCTGTTGTGGGTAAAATTTTTGAAGGGTTTCTAAGGGATACCATTATGGAATATCTCAATGTTAATAAATGTTTAACTCCATATCAACATGGATTTATGAAGGATCGCTCCTGTCAAATTAACCTGATCAGCTTCTATGAGGATGTAAGCTCTCAAATGGACCAAGGAGAATCATTGGATGTCATTTATCTCGACTTCTCTAAAGCATTTGACACTGTCCCACATAAAAGATTGGTAAGTAAGATGAGAAAGCTTGGGCTAGGGGAAAATGTGTGTAGATGGGTAGGTAGCTGGCTTAGTGATAGAAAACAAAGAGGGGTTATTAATGGGGCATACTCAGATTGGGCCAGGGTTACTAGTGGGGTACCACAGGGGTCTGTATTGGGCCCCCTACTATTTAATATATTTATTAATGATCTAGTGGATGGCTTACACAGTAAAATATCAGTATTTGCAGATGATACAAAACTATGTAAGGTAGTTAACACAAAGGAGGACAGCTTGCAACTACAGACAGATTTGAGTAAATTGGAGAATTGGGCTGAAAAATGGCAAATGAGGTTTAACACAGATACGTGTAAGGTTATGCACATGGGAAGGAAAAACAGATGCTACAATTACTTACTAAATGGGAAACTGCTGGGGAAATCAGACATGGAAAAAGACTTAGGCATCTTAGTCAATAAGAAGCTAAATTGGAGTGCCCAGTGTCAGGCAGCTGCCACCAAAGCAAATAGGGTCATGGGATGCATTAGAAGAGGTCTGGGGACACGAGATGAAAACATAATTCTCCCTCTGTACAAATCACTCGTCAGACCACACTTGGAGTATTGTGTGCAATTTTGGACGCCGGTGCTCAAGAAAGACATTACTGAACTTGAAAGGGTTCAAAGGCGGGCTACTAAAATGATAAATGGAGTTGGTTCACTACAATACCCAGAAAGGTTATCAAAATTAGGTCTATTTACTCTAGAAAAGAGAAGACTTAGGGGAGACTTAATATATATGTACAAGTATATCAGAGGGCAATACAGACATCTCTCCAATGAACTGTTTGTACCAAGGACTGTGACAAGAACAAGGGGGCATTCGCTTCGTTTGGAGGAAAGACAATTTCTGCACCAGCATAGAAGAGGGTTCTTCACGGTAAGAGCAGTGAGGCTCTGGAATTCTCTTCCTGAGGAAGTGGTGATGGCCAACTCACTGAATGAATTTAAGAAAGGAATGGAGGCTTTTCTGTGAGTAACAGTATAGAAGGTTACGAATAACAGAATATTATAGGTAGATGGCTGACCCAGCTTAGGGGAAGGAACTTTTTTCTCTATGGAGAAAATAGGCTGCTACTCTGTGGGTTTTTTGCCTTCCCCTGGATCAACAATGCAGAACAGCTGCACTAAAAACAGGCTGAACTAAATGGACATAAGGTCTTCCTTCAGCCTTCAAAACAAAGTAACTATGTAACTATGTAATTTAGTTTGGAGAATCGAAGGCTTAGGGGTGATCTTATTACAATGTATAAATATATGCGGGGACAGTGCAAAGACCTTTCTAATGATCTTTTTACTCTTAGACCTGTGACGGTGACAGGGGGCATCCTCTACGTCTGGAGGAAAGAAGGTTTAAGCATACTCACAGACGCGGATTCTTTACTGTAAGAGCAGTGAGACTATGGAACTCTCTGACATATGATGTTGTAATGAGTGATTCCCTACTAAAATTTAAGAAGGGACTGGATGCCTTTCTTGAAAAGTATAATATTACAGGGTATATACACTAGTTTCCTTAATATTGCGTTGATCCAGGGAGCTAGTCTGATTGCCGTATGTGGAGTCGGGAAGGAATTTTTTTCCCCAATGTGAAGCTTACTGTTTGCCACATGGGTTTTTTTTGCCTTCCTCTGGATCAACATGTTAGGGCAGATTAGGACAGGATATGGGTTGAACTAGATGGACTTAAAGTCTCCCTTCAACCTTAATAACTATGTTACTAAGTAAATTATGGTGGAAAATAAGTATTTGGTCATCTAAAAACATGCAAGATTTCTGGCTCTCATAGACCTGTAACTTCGTCTTTAAGAGGCTCCTCTGTCCTCCACTCATTACCTGTAGTAATGGCATCTGTTTGAACTTGTTATCAGTATAAAAGACACCTGTCCACAACCTCAAACAGTCACACTCCAAACTCCACTATGGTGAAGACCAAAGAGTAGTCGAAGGACACCAGAAACAAAATTGTAGCCCTACATCAGGCTAGGAAGACTGAATCTGCAATAGGGAAGCAGCTTGGTGTGATGAAATCAACTGTGGGTTCAATAATAAGAAAATGGAAGACATACACGACCACTGATAATCTCCCTCGATCTGGGGCTCCACACAAGATCTCACCCTGTGGGGTCATAATGATCACAAGAACAGTGATCAAAAATCCCAGAACCACACGGGGACCTAGTGAATGACCTGCATAGAGCTGGGACCACCGTAACAAAAGCTACCATCAGTAACACACTACGCCGCCAGGGACTCAAATCCTTCAATGCCAGACGTGTCCCCCTGCTTAAGCTAGTACATCAACAAAAGTTAATCCCTTGTAGGAGATGCAAAACATAAGCAAGAAGTATGTCTAACTACTCCAATCAAACAATGATTTCCTAGAAGTATACATAAATCAAATTATGGCATCTAGATCAAATTCAATAATGCTGTTCTACACAAACAAAAAGAACATATAAAAAGAGCCAGTACATGTTCGGGCCCGTCTGAAGTTTCAATTATCCAGAAGAGTATTGCGAGAAAGTCATATGGTCTGATGAAACCAAATTAGAAGTGTTTGGTAGAAACAAAACTCGTCGTGTTTGGAGGAGAAAGAATGCTGTGTTGCATCCAAAGAACACCATACCTATGTTATGGAAATATGTTGTGAGTTCGTTTTCCCCTTCGTCACTGAGGTGTGGTGAACTCCCTATTCTGGTGGAGGAAGGTGATGAGCCTGATTATCAGGCACCTGAGTCTAGTAAGGATGACTGGCTGAGTGGAGTCACTGACTGAATATAAGGCTGCCGACGCCCTTCTGCCCTGCGGGTGATTTCTCTGTGGACTTCTAGGACACCAGTCTGATTCCTGCTTCCCTAAACCTAAGTTTTCTGCTTTGCCTGTTTGCATTTATGTTTTGTTTTTGTTTTCCTTGCTTTTCTGGATTCTGCCATTCCCTGCTGGGATGAGCTGAATCTCCTTTTGCCGGTTGCTCTGTCTTCAGAATATTCCTGAGTACTGACATAGCTTTTTTGAAGCCTAGCGTCTTCAGGGCCTTTTTCACTGTCAGTCTGTTGGCTCTTATTTTCATAGGGTTTTTAACGGATTGCAGACATCAGCCTTCCTGTCCTTTCCTATCTAGGTAGTTTGGTAGTCTTTGCTCAGTCTATCTTTCTGTCTGTGTTAGTGTTTTCATCTTGCTTCACCGTCATTATATGTTGGGGGCTGCCTATTGCTTTGGGGTCTGCTCTGGGGCAGTTTAGATTTCCCCTTTCTTTCTTTAGGCCTATTTAATTCTACGGCTGTGATCGAGGGGTCTAGGGCATCGTAGGAACCCCCCACGGCTACTGTTAGTTGTTGTGATAGGATCAGGGGTCTACAATCCGATAGCTGCCAACCTCTCTGGTTTTCTGGACTTAGCTAGCAGTTATGTTTTTGCCCCCTACAGTGACTCATTCATAACAGAATCACCCGCCATACCGCAGATCCTAGGGTACTCAATAGCAGGAAATAATTGGGTTTTAAAAAAAAAAAAGTGTGTGTATATTCTTTCCTCTATATCTCTGAGGCCGTAGGGGGAATTTTTTTTTTCTCTCAATGGAGATAAAGCAATTGTCTGATCGTGTGGAGCAGCTCGCTGCGGAAGTGCTGGGAATTTCCGCCTACCTTGCTCATTCGCATGCTGTTGAACCAAAGATCCCTACACATGATGTATTTTTTGGGGATCGATCTAAATTTTTGAGTTTCAAAAATAATTGTAAATTATTTTTTGCCTTGAAGCCTAACTCACCAGGGAGCTCTGCGCAGCAGGTTAAAATTGTCATCTCTTTGCTGCGTGGCGATCCCCAGGATTGGGCGTTTTCTTTGAAACCAGATGATCCTATTCTGACTAATGTGAACGCATTCTTTCAAGCTTTGGGGTTGTTGTATGACGAACCTAATGCTATTGATCAGGCTGAAAAGACCCTGTTGGCATTAAACCAGGGTCGAGATTCTGCAGAGTTGTACTGTCAAAAGTTCCGAAAGTGGGCGGTCCTTACTACCTGGAATGATAATGCCTTGGCTGCTCTCTTTCTGAAGGGTTTGTCAGAAGCCGTATAAGATACTATGGTGGGATTTCCTGTTCCCTCTGGTCTGGACGATTCTATGTCATTAGCCATTCAGGTTGATCGGCGTTTACGTGAACGCAGGATTGCACGAGAGGTGTTGCCACCGGTTGAACAGACGTCTGAACCTATGCAATGTGATAGAGTTTTGTCTAAGGCGCAACGTCAGGAGTTCAGAAGGCTTAATAAGCTGTGTTTTTTCTGTGGAGATGCCTCGCATATTATTTCTGTTTGCCTAAACGAGAGAAACGCTTTGCACACACGTTTTCTGTTGGTGGTGTTCAACCTAAGTTTCTTCTGGCAATTACTCTGATCTGCTCCCTGTCCACATTTTCCGCCAAGGCTTTTGTGGATTCGGGAGCAGCGCTAAACCTAATGGACTTGGATTTTGCTAAACGTTGTGGATTTCCGATGACACCTCTGCAGACGCCTATCCCTTTGAGGGGGATTGATGCTACTCCTTTGGCTAAAAATAAACCTCAGTTTTAGAACCAGGTGGTCATGCGGGTCGCCCCAGACCATCAAGAAAATTGCAGATTTTTGGTGTTGCATGGTCTGCATGATGCCGTTGTTCTGGGGTTTCCCTGGTTGCAAATTCATAATCCAGTTTTGGATTGGAAGTCTGTGTCTGTGGTGAGTTGGGGTTGTCGGTGTGCCTTTAGTGAGGCTCCGGTTTTTTCCACCTCTCCTCAGTCGCATGATGTTCCTGACTATTTGGCGGACTTTTATGATGTATTTAGTGAGAATGAGTCTGCGTCCTTGCCTCCTCATAGGAGTTATGACTGTGCTATTGAACTAAGCCCGGGGTGTAAATTTCCCAAGGGTCGGCTCTTCAATTTATCTGTACCCGAGCACGAGGCTATGCGGTCCTATATTAAGGAGGCGTTGGAGAAGGGTCATATTAGACCATCCTCTTCACCCTTAGGTGCCGGGGTTTTTTTTGTGGCCAAAAAGGATGGTTCTTTAAGGCCTTGTATTGATTATCGTGCCCTCAATAAAATTACTATTAAATATCAGTATCCGTTACCCCTGATTTCGGATCTATTCTCTAGAGTTAGAGGTGCTTGCTGGTTTACTAAGCTTGACCTCAGGGGGGCGTATAATCTTATCCGCATTAAGCAGGGGGATGAATGGAAGACGGCGTTTAATACTCCGGAGGGACATTTTGAGTACCTGGTGATGCCTTTTGGGCTCACTAATGCCCCTTCTGTCTTCCAGTGCTTCATGAACGATATTTTCCGAGACTTTGTCGATAAATTTTTGATTATCTATCTGGATGATATTTTGATCTTCTCCAAGGATTGGGATTCTCATGTGGAACATATTCGGACTGTGTTCCGGATCTTGAGGGAGAATTCCCTGTATGTCAAAGGATCTAAATGCCTTTTTGGAGTACAGAGGATTTCATTTTTGGGATTTATTTTGTCTCCGTCAACTATTGAAATGGACCCGGCCAAGGTACAGGCCATTTATGATTGGGTTCAGCCCACTTCTTTGAAGGCCCTTCAGAAGTTTTTGGGTTTTGCTAATTTTTATCGGAAATTCATAGCAAAATTTTCTAGTATTGCCAAGCCATTGACTGATCTGACTAAGAAGGGTGCTGATGTGTTGAATTGGTCTCCGGAGGCTGTTGCTTCCTTTCAGGAGCTGAAGCGAAGATTTACCTCCGCCCCGGTTTTGCGGCAACCTGATGTCTCACTCCCGTTCCAGGTAGAGGTGGATGCTTCTGAGATTGATGCAGGAGCTGTTTTGTCCCAAAAGGATCCTGTAACATCTAAAATGAATCCCTGTGCTTTCTTTTCCCGAAAGATCTCTCCATCTGAACGTAACTATGATGTGGGGAATCGGGAACTCTTGGCCATAAAATGGGCATTTGAGGAGTGGAGACATTGGTTGGAGGGAGCTAAACATCAAGTTGTGGTCCTCACTGACCACAAGAATTTGATTTACCTAGAGTCGGCTAAACGCTTGAACCCTAGACAGGCTAGGTGGGCCTTGTTTTTTACACGTTTTGATTTTGTGGTCTCTTTTCTTCCTGGAACTAAGAATGTCAAGGCAGACGCCCTCTCTAGGAGTTTCTTTGCTGATTCTCCTGTGGTGAACAAGCCTGCTACCATCTTAGGCGAAGGGGTAGTTCTATCTGCCATCTCGCCCGATTTGAGACTTGCTCTGCAAGAGTTCCAGGAGGACAAACCTGAGCGTTGTCCCAGTGGAAAGTTGTATGTTCCTGACCAGTGGAAGAAGAGAGTGATGTCTGAAGTTCATTGCTCTGCATTGGCTGGTCATCCAGGTATTTGTGGTACTAGAGATCTGGTGAGTCGCTCTTTTTGGTGGCCCACCTTGTCTCATGATGTCAGGAATTTTGTGCAGTCCTGTGGGACTTGCTCCCGGTCTAAATCTTGTTCTCGCGCTAGTGGGTTGTTGATGCCTTTGCCGGTCCCCAGGAGGCCATGGACCTATATTTCAATGGATTTCATCTCTGATATGCCGGTTTCTCAAAGAATGACTGTTATTTGGGTGATTTGTGATAGGTTCTCTAAGATGGTTCATCTTGTACCAGTCCCTAAGTTGCCATCTTCCTCTGAGTTGGTGCCCCTGTTTTTGCAACAGGTGGTTCGCTTGCACGGGATTCCTGAGAACATTGTATCTGACAGAGGAGTTCAGTTTGTGTCTAGATTTTGGAGGACTTTCTGTTCCAAGCTGGGAATTCAGTTGTCCTTCTCCTCTGCTTTTCACCCTCAGACCAATGGGCAGACAGAGAGAACAAACCAGACCTTGGAGTCGTATTTGAGATGTTTTATTTCCGCTGATCAGGATGATTGGGTTTCATTTTTGCCCTTGGCCGAATTTGCTTTAAATAATAGAGCTAGTTCTGCCACTTTGATGTCACCTTTTTTTTGTAACTTTGGGTTTCATCCTCGATTCTCTTCAGGGCAGGTGGAGCCTTCTGCCTGCCCAGGTGTTGACACTGTGGTGGAGAGAATGCACCAGATCTGGGACCAAGTGGTGGATAAGTTATCTCTCTCCCAGGAAAAGGCCCAGCGGTTTTCTAATCGACATAGGACCATTGGTCCCCAGTTTAAGATTGGTGATATGGTGTGGTTATCATCAAAAAATATTGCTATGAAGGTGGCTTCTCCTAAGTTTAAGCCTAGATTTATTGGACCTTACAAGATTTTGGAGATTATTAATCCGGTCTCTTTTCGTTTGGCTCTTCCGGTCACATTTAAAATCCATAATGTGTTCCATAAGTCCTTGTTGAAGAGGTTTGTTGAACCAGTTGTTCCTGGGGTGGCACCTCCAGACCCTGTATTGGTTGAAGGGAACATGGAATATGAGGTAGAGAAAATACTGGATTCCCGTCTGGCTAGATGGAGACTCCAGTATTTGGTTAAGTGGAAGGGTTATGGTCAGGAGGATAATTCCTGGGTCTCTGCCTCTGATATTCATGCCAAAAGATTGGTGCGTGCCTTTCATCGGGCTCACCCTGATCGCCCTGGTGGCGTGGTTGAGGGTTCGGTGACCCCTCCTCAAGGGGGAGGTACTGTTGTGAGTTCGTTTTCCCCTTCGTCACTGAGGTGTGGTGAACTCCCTATTCTGGTGGAGGAAGGTGATGAGCCTGATTATCAGGCACCTGAGTCTAGTGAGGATGACTGGCTGAGTGGAGTCACTGACTGGATATAAGGCTGCCGACGCCCTTCTGCCCTGCGGGTGATTTCTCTGTGGACTTCTAGGACACCAGTCTGATTCCTGCTTCCCTAAACCTAAGTTTTTTGCTTTGCCTGTTTGCATTTATGTTTTGTTTTTGTTTTCCTTGCTTTTCTGGATTCTGCCATTCCCTGCTGGGATGAGCTGAATCTCCTTTTGCCGGTTGCTCTGTCTTCAGAATATTCCGGAGTACTGACATAGCTTTTTTGAAGCCTAGCGTCTTCAGGGCCTTTTTCACTGTCAGTCTGTTGGCTCTTATTTTCATAGGGTTTTTCACGTATTGCAGACAGCAGCCTTCCTATCCTTTCCTATCTAGGTAGTTTGGGCCCCGTCTTGGCTCAGTCTATCTTTCTGTCTGTGTTAGTGTTTTCATCTTGCTTCACCGTCATTATATGTTGGGGGCTGCCTATTGCTTTGGGGTCTGCTCTGGGGCAGTTTAGATTTCCCCTTTCTTTCTTTAGGCCTATTTAATTCTCCGGCTGTGATCGAGGGGTCTAGGGCATCGTAGGAACCCCCCACGGCTACTGTTAGTTGTTGTGATAGGATCAGGGGTCTGCAATCCGATAGCTGCCAACCTCTCTGGTTTTCTGGACTTAGCTAGCAGTTCTGTTTTTGCCTCCTACGGTGACTCATTCATAACAGAAATATATATGTATATGTATTCCATCTAGATCTCACTTGCCTGCTATAGGCTATATACTGCTATATACTTATATACTCTTATATGCACACAGATACATATTTACAGTTTGAACTTTATAATCAGTGGCTAAAGATGACCTAACCCCATGAAGCCTGTCTGGACAACCTACGTGATAGCATTGTCTTGTGCCATGAGAAATATCTAGCAGACATACAGAAGAGGAAGTAAGGCCAGATGTGCCAGCCAATATCAGAACATTGCTGACATTGTAAGACAAGGGACAGCAGTATATCATCTGATTCTTAAGTCACCTTAGGTCGGACGCCCATATATGTTCATGTATTTAAACTGACCAATTAGATTAGAAGTTCAGCCTTTATGTTAGTGAGTAACTACTCCTTTGTACGAACTGATAAAAAACCATGAATGTGAATAAACTGACAGAGTTCTGCTGGAATGAGTTGTTGCTAACCAAGTGTAGCTTCCTCTTTTCCTCTGAGCGCTCAATAAGACTCTGTCTAATTAGGACAGGCCGCAGCACACACAGAGATATATATCTATATCAATCAAAAATCTACAACACCTACTGTAAAGCATGGGGGTGGCAACATCATGCTTTGAGGCTGTTTCTCTGCAAAGGGACCAGGACAACTGATCCGTGTACATGATAGAATGAATGTGGCCATGTATCGTGAGATTTTGAGTGTTAACCCTTCTTCCATCAGCAAGGGCATTGAAGATGAAACGTGGATGGGTCTTTCAGCATGATAATGATCCCAAGCACACCACCAGGGCAACATAGGAGTGGCTTCGTAAGATGCATATGGAGGTCCTGGAGTGGCCTAGCCAGTCTCTAGATCTCAACCCCATAGAAAACCTTTGGAGGGAGTTGAAAGTGTGTTTTGCCCAGTGACAGGCCCAAAACATCACTGCTCTAGAGGAGATCTGCATAGAGGAATGGGCCAACATACCACCAACAGTGTATGCCAACCTTGTGAAGACCAAATACTTATTTTCCACCATAATTTGCAAAATAAATCTTGCCAAATCAGACAAGGTGATTTTCCGGATTTGGCTTCTTATTTTGACTCTCATAGTTGTGGTCTACCTATGATGTCAATTACAGGCCTCTCTCATCTTTTTAAGTGGGAGAACTTGCACAATTGGTGGCTGACTAAATACTTTTTTTCTCCACTGTTTGTGCAAATGTTCCCCAGAGAATTGCATTAGATGTGGAAAATCCTCGGGTAAAAATATATGTAGTCTGCACATGTTGTAGATTTGAAACAAACACCACATGTCAGTTTACAAAGTATATGAAAAAAAAGTACAGTGGGAGTGAGAGTTTCTATAAATCCCATCCACTATGCTGGAACTGTAAGATGGCAGATTTTTGAAGCAGGGAAAATTTGCAGCATCAAAAACTCCTGGGCACACAGCGTAAAGAAATATTTCAGGTACTTTTCTTTGCGTACTTACCATCAGTATAGTCATTGTTTAATTATATCCCACTTTTGCTACACTTATACCTTTTTCTCTCCTTCAATATAGGAAATTGAGTCATATGATGTCAAGTAAAAAAAACAGTTCAATTCATGAGCTAAAATCTACCCACCAAAGTCACCATCTATCAAAACCCTCTTGACAGTCGTCAGACGCCTATCCTCACTATATTGCTCCACCTTCCCTGCCTTTCTGTAAAGCCTCCCATGCAGCTAAAGATGTAACTGATGACTTATGGAGCGGTCTACACAAATCCCTGTTCTTGCTGCTTATAGTAACCAATCACAGTGCAGCTTTCATTTTGTATTCTTCTCATGAAAAACAAAAGCTGCTCTCTGATTGGCCAATATCAGCAGTATTCTTTACTATTCTAACATAGCCTACACTGCACTATACTGTATAAATACATTAAAATAGCTGGAGTGCATCTTTAAAAGGAATATGCCACCAGGGTTTGCTATCTCATCTGATAGCAGCATAATATAAGAAAAGAGGCCCTGATTCCAACAATGTATCACGGAGTTTACTGGGTGCAGAAGTTGTGACACAATCAGAATTTTTAGACATAACAAGTAGCTTAGCTCAGAAAGCTAACCAACAGCTTGTTGTGTACATTGTCTATTGACAGTGAGCTGCTTATCTGAGGAAGGGTGTGGTGGGATGACCTACATGAGCTGCAGTCCAGGCAGTGATAATCTCCCGGTGATAAAACAGTCATTGTATGAAAGCAACAGCACACAGCCAAATAAGTGAGACCCTGATATCTGTGTCCCAGCCCTTACATGAGGCTGTCCTCTGATTAAATAGCAAAAACCTTCTGATAGATTCCGTTTAAGTACAAAATTCACTATATTGTTAATTAAGTGATGAAAACTCTGAGATTCAATGCAGATGAGTACAATCTCTTCTAACAACCAAAACTAAAAATATCAGGTACAATGTAATCAGTATGGTTTCCATCAATCAGGCCTTCTCTGGTGAAATGCACAAACCAGCAGGGAACTTTGATGCCATTCTTGGGGTCTTTTCGGTAGTCTTTTTGTACACCCCTAAAAGTAAAACACATTAATAATAAATCAGCAATAATGGTGAAGAAAATATATGTAAAATAGAGATATACTATTTATTTATAGTTAAACAGAAACTGTCATTTCAATAAACTTTGACTATTCTGGTGCAAAATTACAAAGTGCTTTATTTACCCAAGATTACGATTGCATTCCAAAACAAATCACTACAATGTGCCAGCCATCAAAGTTTTTTCTTTACTTCTACCTATATCTTTTTGTCTTCCTCATCCTTTTTAGCAGCAGAGTTAGGGCCCCGTCACACATAGCGACTCACCAGCGATCCCGACTAGGATTTGAACTTGTCAGGATAGCTGGTGAGTGGCTACATGATCGCTGGTGAGCTGCCAAACAGACAGCTTCACCAGCGATCAGCACCAGCAACGACGAGCGCTCGGGTCGCTGTGTACCTTAGATACCAGCGGGCTGCTGCAGGGAGCTCGTATTCAAGGTAAACAGCGGGTTTCTAAGCTCCCTGCACCAGCGCGTTTGTATCTAAGGTACACTGCGGGTTTCTAAGTGCCGCACTGCACTAAGAAACCACTGTTTACCTTGGATACGAGCTGGGAGCTCGCTGATCGTTGCTCTCCCGCCTGCCACACGCAGCGATGCGTGCTGGTCAGCAGGAGACCAACGATCAAAAAAAAGTCCAGGGCTTTTGAGCACGATTAGCGATACCCGGCAGGGGGGCCGGTCGCTGATAGGTGTCACACACAGCGATCTCGCTGTGTGTGACGGGGGCTTTACTGAGACTGATTACAGGCAGTGGGGAAAGGCTGTATTCATAGTAGTGCTTTTAGGTAAAATTGTGAGCCCATTTCCGTAAATGAAAAGTTTCCCCATACAGGAGCCCATCAGGCATGTGTCAGGGCATCTAGACTGCTCTCATTGGGAAAAACAAGATAATCTTGTGGTTAGGATGAATTTTAATGGGTAACAAAAATAAAATAAATGATGTTACAAAGCAATCTTTCGAGATTCTTAGGCCTCTTCCCTCAGGCATAGTTTTTCTGGACTATTTGCAGTGCACCACATTACATCACACTACCAGGAAGCAGAGGTTAATTACCTGCACCCTGGCGTCATGAACGTTCACTTCTTTTTGTCACTGCCATAGCGAAGTGGCAACGCCCATCACATATGAAAGATACCTATTTCAATGCCATCTGCTGCAGCGTTATGCAGAAATTTGGGTTTTAATAATATGCAAATTAGGTGTGCAAATGCACTAGTGCATGTATCAGTGCACTTCTAGCATGTGGCACCTCTTAGCCTTTATTGATCTGGTGCTGCCCTCCACTTCTTGACTGACTGCAGAGACAGAAGAAGATGGCAACAGCAGTGCACTTGCAGACCTAATATCACTATCAATACATGCTGAATTTAGGTGATATGGACGACGCTGGAATAGGTATCTTTCATAATGCTTTTCATTGCCCCGTCCAACACCACCACCATTGCTTGCGCACAGGTAGTGTTCATTTTAAGACCATGAACTGAAGAGACTTCATTGTTGAGAATCTCAAGTTCAGTCAGAGATTTACCAGCAGATCTGGATCAACTGATTGCCTACTTTGGTTGTATTTAACTGTAAATATTCCTTACCTTGTCACATTCAGCAACTTGTCCTTCACCTTCATTGTTGCATCTGGTTACTCTGGATTATTAGCTTCATGAATGTTGTCAATTTCATAATTGATTCCATGAAAAAATTGTCCTTAAAAAGTCAAGACATTGAAAGTTGGTTTACTGAATACAAAAATGTGAAAACATGTTTATGGCTGGGTAAGTGCAGACACTTTGGATAGGTGAGCACGATCCTGTCCTTGTTTAGCCCCGGGGTTGAACGTTTGTACAAGTTATCAAATCCTTTAATCAATCAAATTTTTGTCGAAAATGCTAAATTGCAACATCAGAGTGATTTCAAAGCATCATGCAAATAAAAAAGGTTAGATGATCAATGAAAGTCATTTAGTTGGACAAAAGAAAAGCTTACCATAAATAAAATATCAATATTAGTTCTAGTCGGGTATGTGTGAGCCCAGTATTTGTACAGAATGCCCGGGCGGACATTATTTGTGCGAGATCACATGACTGACCCTATGTTTAGTTCTCATGTAGTTAGTTAACTTAGCAGCAATATATAGGTCTAATCCAAAGCATATATCATTCTATTGTGTGGACACAATGGTCTAATACATTGGTATAAGTGCATCCAGACGGGCATGTAAATCCATTTGAGATCAGAACGCAGTGCACGGACTGGCTTTTCCACCCCATGCATGACAGCTGAATATGTGGCTATGCCGCTGTCATGCTCAAGTCGGGAACCCGCTGGTCAGTTCAAATATTACCATCCAAATAAAGAAAAACAGTCAGGTGGCTTCTAACTACCTGCCTGTTTTAACTCATCGCCAGCTCAGTGTGGTCACTGACAGCTCCTACCAGTGATTCAGCTGCCCAACGTCAAGAGAGGAGATCTTCTGTACTGCCCTATCAATCGGTGTCACTGCCAGTGTCATGCTGATTAACTGCAGGGAGCTGACTGTCAATCAGCATGACATCAGCAGAAGAGATGGGCGGTCACCGGGATGTTAGAGTCCGGCGGGTTACAAGAAGTTTTGGTTTGGGTACCAGAACAGTACCTGGATCTGAACCCGAACTCAGACTCCATTCACTTGAATGGGGGGCCCAAACATCCAGTGCTTGCTACGCTGTCATGTGCAAGACAGCGCAGCAAACACCGCTTCTGATCCACAGTGAAATCCTCTTCGCTGGTTAGAGAGATGGTTCCCACGCTGTCAAAAGACAGTGTGAGTGCTCAGCTGTGATCAGAGGTATAAAGTTTACCTCCGGTCACTGGTCTCAGTGGATGGGACTACAGCTCCCATCATCCGACACCTGCTGCTGCTAATAACAGCGAGAGCAGGAGCGGCGCTTGGGTGTATTTATTAGCCGACTCATAATGAGAGTTTTTCTCACGGTGCTAGCGGGGATCTCACCGAGGTCACCGTAGTTCAGCCCAGCTGAGAACTCATCCTCAGTGACCGGAGGTAACCTTGATGACGTCAACGCTGGTCACTGAGGTTGCGCTTGCAGCAGTTCAGTAACCAGTGATTCTTAACTGTTTATCCCCAGACATGGATTATGGCGTGGGACACAACAACGGAGAGTTGAGGGATATTGTTGTTTTTTTTATTTTTGTTTTATTATAGGAGAATAAGGGCTTTGGTGGAATAAGGGGTTATACTCACCTAATTGTGTTTGTTATTTTTAAATAAAAAAGTAAAAGTGTGTTTTGTTTTATTTCTAATAAAGGACTTTATTCTGGCTGTGTCTTTATTTACCATATAACTATAGGATTAGTAATGGATAGGTGTCTCAAAGATGCCTCTCCATTACTAAGCCGTGGGCTTGATGTCACCTGACAATAAAAATGTGACATCAACATCACAAATATTAACCAAAATTGTGACCGCTACAGGGCAAGTGGGAAGAGCCGGGCAAAGCTCCAGAATTGGCACATCTAATAGATGCGCCTTTTCTGGAAGGTTGCGGGCTATTATTTTTAGGCTGGGGGGAAAATACTAGTCCCCAGCTGTCTGCTTTAGCAAGGCTGGTTGTCAAAAATGGGAGGACCCCAAGCAATTTAAATTATTTATTTAAGTAATTAAAAAACACAGTGTGGGGATCCCTCTAATCTTGATAATCAACTTTTCTGAAGCTGACAGCTGAGGGTTGTAGCCCCCAGCTTGCGTTTTACCTGGCTGGTTATCAAAAATACAGGGGAACCCATGCCGTTTTATTTTTTAAATGTATTTAAAGCGCATGAGCCGGCTAATGCTTACTCCCATCAGCTGCTCCTGCTATTGCTGTTATTCGCGGTAGCAGGTGTCGGATGATGGAAGCAGTAGTCCGATCCGCTGACAATCAGAAGAGGTGTTTGCCGTGCTGTCATGCATTTGAAAGCGTGTGACAAACACTCGATGTTCGGGCAGCCGAACCCGGACAGTAATACGGACTTCCTGGTGAAGTCTGTGTTTGGTGTCCGTGCCTGAACAGTAGGTGTTCGGTACAGATTCTGAACTTTACTGTTCGGGTTCGCCCATCTCTAACACCTCATCAACAGAGCAGAGAAGAAGAGGAGCCGTTGTTCAGTCGATGTGACATCAGCGGATGTTGCAGAATCACTGCCAGGAGTGACTGCTCTGTGCCAGCAGAGATCTGGGCAAAACAGGCAGGTGAGTAGGCATTTGGCAATGATTTTTACAGTTCATATCTGACATGTAAAAATAACCCAAGGTAATAGGATTTTCAATTGCCCAGAAATCTTTAGCTGCAAAAGGATTAAACAATGACATGTTGAGTGAAAGCCGGATACATATTTGCCTTGTTCAAATGACTGAACACACTAATAAACTCTGAGAGTCACAGTATATACTGTATAATATAGGAACAAAGTTTACCTAGCAGTCCATGGACTCCTTCAGAAAATGTATGATCATCCAATGTGTAAAAACCTACGAAATCCCTGTGTAGAGGATGACCTTTCTACACTTTATGCAGAATAATGATAAAGTGTCGCTCCTTCTCTGAATGAAAAGGTCACATTACTTCTTTTGTTGACTTCCAGATTAAACCTGGAAGAGAATAAATGCAGAAATATTTATTCAGATTCTTTACTATAAGATAAGATAATCCTTTAATCGTCCCACCATGGGGAAATTCAGAGCATTACAGCAGCAATGCAGGAACAAGTACAGATACAGATGCATAAAGGCATTACATTGACAGTAGGTAGAAACATATATGAAAAAAAAGATGTAACCGGACTATCACAACTTTGGATCTATCAGTTCACTGTTTGGGTCGTTCACCGTTTTGCACAGTGCTGGTTATACAGCCTAACTGCAGCAGGAAGGAAGGACTTTCGATAGCGCTCCCTCTCACATTTAGGATGAAGTAGCCGGTCACTGACAGTACTGCACATCTTTGTCACGGTCTCATGCATGGGATGGGAATCATTCTGCACCATGTAGCTCACCTTGGCCAGTATCCGCCTGTCGCTTACTTCCTGAACTGGATCAATGGGGCATCCCAGGACAGAGCTGGCCCTTCTAATCAGTTTGTCCAGCCTATTCCTATCCCTGGTTGATATGCCACTACCCCAGCACGCCACACCAAAGAAGATGACTGATGCCACAACAGAGTTGAAGAAGGATGCAAGAAGTGCCCCCCTAACTCCGAAGGCTCTCAGCCTTCTGAGCAGATAAAGCCTACTGTGGCCCTTCCTGTACACTGCATCCAAGTGATGGGCCCATAGATAACCGATTCACACAAAAAGGTAAATAGGTACAAGTAAATCATAAATGCTACAAGAAAAAAGTACCATTACTATTTATGAAATGTGTTTAAAACATATATTCCATAATATAAAAAAACACACAAACACACACACATATATATACAGTATGTATATATATATATATATTTACAGTCTATCTATCTTCTATCCCAAGAAAATATATCAAACACAAGAGCGGTCATATGTGGCAATATAAGTAATGGGATCATGTAATCAATAAATAATTCATAAACCGACATAAGAGCATAATAATAGTGAACATACCGTAATCAAAGGATATCTATATATAATCGTCTTATCATGTCTGTCTGTCTGTCTGTAACCGAAATCCCGCCGCGCTGACTGCGCAGCTGTTTGTAACGGTAAGCTGCGCCTGCCGCTGATTGGTCGCGCCAGGCCGCGACCAATCAGCGGCAAGCACAGTCGGGTGCAGCGCTCAATCGGGCGCAGCGCATCTGTAAATAGAATTTAAAATAAATAAATTAAAATTAAAAAGGTTATACTCACCTTCCGACGGAGTCCGATCTCCACTCCACGCGCCCGGCCTCGCGGTTCCAGTAATGCCTTGCGCCTTAGACTGGAGATGACGTCACTCTTGCGAGAGCGCGACGTCATCAGTGGTGTTTCGCACAATGCATTACTGGGACCTCGAGGCCGGGCGCGTGGAGTGGAGATCGCGGGCCGTCGGATGGTGAGTATATAACTATTTTTTATTTTAACAGATGATAGGGGGGTGAGGTTGACCATGCATACCAGGAAAGGGGGGTGATGGGACCATGCATACCAGGAAAGGGGGGGACCATGCATAACAGTAAAGGGGTGGTGAGGGGACCATGCATACCAGGAAAGGGGGGTGAGGGTGACCATGCATACCTGGATAGGGGGGTGAGGGTGACCATGTATACCAGCAAAGGGGGTGAGGGGACCATGCATACCAGGAAAGGGGGGTGAGGGTGACCATGCATACCAGGAAAGGGGGGTGAGGGTGACCATGCATACCTGGATAGGGGGGTGAGGGTGACCATGTATACCAGCAAAGGGGGTGAGGGGACCATGCATACCAGCAAAGGGGGGGACCATGCATACCAGTAAAGGGGGATGAGGGGACCATGCATACCAGTAAAGGAGGGGGGGAGGGGGACCATGCATACCAGCAAAGGGGGAGGGGATCATGCATACCAGCAAAGGGGGGTGAGGGTGACCATACATACCAGGAGAGGGGGGTGAGGTTGACCATGCATACCAGCAAAGGGGGGTGAGGGGACCATGCATACCAGCAAAGAGGGGGGACCATGCATACCAGTAAAGGGGGGTGAGAGGACCATGCATAACAGGATAGGGGGGTGACGTTGACCATGAATACGAGGATAAGGGGGTGAGGGTGACCATGCATACCAGGATAGGGGTGTGAGGTTGACCATGCATACCAGGATAGGGGGGTGAGGGTTACCATGCATACCAAGGATAGGGGGTGAGGGTGACCATGCATACCAGCAAAGGGGGGGTGAGGGGACCATGCATACCAGCAAAGAGGGGGGACCATGCATACCAGTAAAGGGGGGTGAGAGGACCATGCATACCAGGATAGGGGGGTGAGGTTGACCATGAATACCAGGATAAGGGGGTGAGGGTGACCATGCATACCAGGATAGGGGGGTGAGGTTGACCATGCATACCAGGATAGGAGGGTGAGAGTGACCCTGCATACCAGGATAGGAGGGTGAGGGTGACCATGCATTCCAGGAAAGGGGGGTGAGGGTGACCATGAATACCAGGATAGGGGGGTGAGGGTGACCATGCATACCAGGAAAGGGGGGTGAGGGTGACCATGCATACCAGGATAGGGGGTGAGGTTGACCATGCATACCAAGAAAGGGGGGTGAGGGTGACCATGCATACCAGGATAGGGGGGTGAGGGTGACCATGCATACCAGGAAAGGGGGGTGAGGTTGACCATGCACACCAGGAAAGGGGGGTGAGGTTGACCCTGCATACCAGGAAAGGGGGGTGAGGGTGACCATGCATACCAGGATAGGGGGTTGAGGTTGACCCTGCATACCAGGATTGGAGGGTGAGGGGACCATGTATTCCAGGATTGGGGGATGAGAGGACCATGCATATCAGGATTGGGGGGGTGGGGGGACCATGCATATCAGGATTGGGGCATGAGGGGACCATGCATACCAGGAAAGGGGGGTAACAGGACCATGCATGCCAGGAAAGGGTGTGAGGGGGACCATGCATATCAGGAAAGGGGGGTGAGGGGACCATGCTTACCAGGAAAGAGGGGTGAGAGGTCCATGCATACCAGGATTGGAGGGTGAGAGGACCATGCATTCCAGGTTTGGAGGGTGAGGGGACTATGCTTACCAGGATTGGGGGGTGAGGGGTACCACGCATATCAGGATTGAGGGGTGCATTATTGCATTATTATTAAAACTTCATAAATAAATTACATACATATTCTAGAATACCCGATGCGTTAGAATTGGGCCACCATCTAGTATATATATATATTTTTTTTTTTTTTGTTTTCAATGAAGTGCATATGCATAAGTATATTTCTAACCATGATTACAGTATATATGAAATGAAACATGATCAGTGATGTAATAAATAAATTACCCCAACCTACCCTAAAAATCGCTGTGTTATATGTTAGCAAACTGCCTAGTACAATGGTAGCTGACCGGCCACAACATACGGAACCCTGATATGACTCCTGACTGCATCTGAGCGGCTCATATTGCATACAATGTCTTGCTTTCTATGTCAGAAGTAGAGAGAAGATTGCATATTCACTGTCACTGTCATACACAATCTGAGAGATCCAGACGTTGGGTCCTGGATTGGTCCCTGGGTCACCATCAGGGCAATACAACCAGTACTACTCTAATGGATCATGGTCTTCTTTCTAAAACATACGGGGCGGCCATCATTTTTCTGCATAACATTGCATTTAAACCCCTTTAAAGATAAATCTATTAGTAGGATCAACCCTCCTAAGCCGTCTACGTGGGGATGCAGGTCAAAGAAAGCTGAATAAAATGATTCCTTGATGTCTGTGATCCGATGTCTTACTTCATATATACTGGGCTGCTTTCTGCAGTTTATATATAATCATTGTTTTATTAGCAGGAGACCATTACTCGAGGACTATTTGTCATGTTGCTAGGTAGTTCTATCACATCCTTTCCATTGATTGACAGCTTAATGCCTATGCATAGTGAACACAGAAAGCTGCAAATCAGTTGTGGGTGCGGGGTTATACAGAGCTCAACATTCACAGAACAGGTAGATCTGCAGCAGAGAAAACAGTTTTTAATCAAAGCTGTAGTACCAGGTAAAGTAAGTGATACATCACTGGAATCAATGTCTCTAACCCTTCAGGATGCTGCTCTCAGATTACATAGAAAAAAACCTGGTGACCGATTCCCTTTAAATATGCAAATAACCTCTTCAAAGAGGAAGAGGGCTGGATTGCCACATCTAATAAGTGGCATTAGAACACCAGTCCTCTTCTTCTCTGAAGAGGCTATTTGCATATTTAAATTGCTATAGGAGCATTGCGTGGCCTAGAAGTCTCCTTACACTGACTCGACGCACTTGAGGTTAAACTTTACCCCTTAGACCTCTCGTGCTATGTAGTAGTGTTCCTGCAGCATAGAAGGAGGGAAGTTTATATGTAGATGGGATTTTGGAAACCTCCTCCACATGTATTGAATGACGTTCAGGTTTTCAGAGTGGGGAAAAGTTTGAAAAAAGGGAAAGTATCTTCTAAACTGCATGAAGTTTTATCTTAACCGAAAAGTATTATTCCATTCTGCTGTTCTGTAATGTGACCCACATTGCTCTCATCACATGAAAATGTAGTAAATGCTAAAAGTGTAAAGCGGAAAGCTCCACGACATACCTGGCTGTCTATCCTCGATAAGATTCAGGGTCACACCCGGCTTCTCCTGAATATTGAAGCACAGGGCGTCACTCTTCTCAGGGACATTTATCACAAAATGAGGGTCAGAATCCACTATAAATAGAGAGAAGACATTAATATCCAGTATTCACTGTAGAAAGCAAAAAACAGAGCAGCGCAAAAAGAGAGAGTCCGGGTGCAGGCGCTCCCAAAGGCATAAACCAAACCTTTTCAATGCAAGAATCCAAAAAACAGGAACAGCACACCGTTTTTTTCTGAGTGAAATAAGAGCTGTTTATTTAACCCATAAGTGCGACATTTAGGTTCATATGGCGAACCTTTTCCAAGCAGTGAGCATATAACAAATGCCAAACACTTATAGGATTTACAAATTGTAATTATTAACAAAATTATAGTGAAATAGATCAAAACGCACTGTTTTTTGCTTTCTACAGTCATATGTAAAAGTTTGGGCACCCCTATTAATGTTAACCTTTTTTCTTAATAGCAATTTTGGTTTTTGCAACAGGTATTTCAGTTTCATATATCTAATAACTGATGGACTCAGTTATATTTCTGGATTCAAATGAGGTTTATTGTACTAACAGAAAATGTGCAATCTGCATTTAAACAAAATTTGACCGGTGCAAAAGTATGGGCACCCTTATCATTTTCTTGATTTGAACACTCCTAACTACTTTTTACTGACTTCCTGAAGCACTAAATTGGTTTTGTAACCTCATTGAGCTTTGAACTTCATAGTCAGGTGTATCAAATCATGAGAAAAGGTATTTAAAGTGGCCACTTGCAAGTAGTTCTCCTATTTGGTTATCCTATGAAGAGTGGCATCATGGGCTCCTCAAAACAACTCTCAAATGATCTGAAAACAAAGATTATTCAACATAGCTTTTCAGGGAAGGATTCAAAAAGTTGTCTCAGAGATTTAACCTGTCAGTTTCCACTGTGAGGAACATAGTAAGGAAATGGAAGAACACAGGTACAGTTCTTGTTAAGCCCAGAAGTGGCAGGCCAAGAAAAATATCAGAAAGGCAGAGAAGAAGAATGCTGAGAACAGTCAAGGACAATCCACAGACCACCTCCAAAGACCTGCAGCATCATCTTGCTGCAGATGGTGTCACTGTGCATTGGTCAACAATACAGCGCACTTTGCACAAGGAGAAGCTGTATAGGAGAGTGATGCGAAAGAAGCCGTTTCTGCAAGCATGTCATAAACAGAGTCGCCTGAGGTATGCAAAAGCACATTTGGACAAGCCAGTTACATTTTGGAAGAAGGTCCTGTGGACTGATGAAACAAAGATTGAGTTGTTTGGTCATACAAAAAGGCGTTATGCATGCGCTGTATTGTTGACCGATGCACAGTGACACCATCTGCAGCAAGATGATGCTGCAGGTCTTTGGAGGTGGTCTGTGGATTGTCCTTGACTGTTCTCACCATTCTTCTTCTCTGCCTTTCTGATATTTTTCTTGGCCTGCCACTTCTGGGCTTAACAAGAACTGCACCTGTGTTCTTCCATTTCCTTACTATGTTCCTCACAGTGGAAACTGACAGGTTAAATCTCTGAGACAACTTTTTGTATCCTTCCCCTGAAAAGCTATGTTGAATAATCTTTGTTTTCAGATCATTTGAGAGTTGTTTTGAGGAGCCCATGATGCCACTCTTCATAGGAGAATCAAATAGGAGAACTACTTGCAAGAGGCCACCTTAAATACCTTTTCTCATGATTTGATAAACCTGGCTATGAAGTTCAAAGCTCAATGAGGTTACAAAACCAATTTAGTACTTCAGGAAGTCAGTAAAAAGTAGTTAGGAGTGTTCAAATCAAGAAAATGATAAGGGTGCCCATACTTTTACACAGTCAAATTTTGTTTAAATGCAGATTGCACATTTTCTGTTAGTACAATAAACCTCATTTGAATCCAGAAATATAACTGAGTCTATCAGTTATTAGATATATGAAACTGAAATAGCTGTTGCAAAAACCAAAATTGTTATAAAGAAAAAAGGTTAACATTAATAGGGGTGCCCAAACTTTTACATATGACTGTATCTATCTATCTATCTATCTATCTACACTCCCTGACAGAAGTTATGTCGCTTATCCATGTTATGGAAATAAAAGCTTATAACCTGACGTTAAATTCATCCATTGGTTGTATAAATTATTAATTTGAAAGCTGAAACCTTCCGAAATGTGGTTTAGGTTAAGAAAATAAATTGCCATCAATGCAGAAATATTGATCATTTAATGGACACAGAATGGTCAGATTTTACCAAGACAAAAGTTTTGTCGGCCACAGAAAGTAATGTGATATTCAAACAAATAATTAACTTAATATACAAATATATGTTGCATCACATTGGTGAATGAAGCTGTGGTGCTATTAGAGTCATATTTAATATTTTGTGTTACTTCCATGAGCTTGAAGGACTGCATCCATGCAGTTCAACAATGATTCATACAATTTATTAATGAAGTCATCAGGAATAGCAAAGAATGCAGTCGTACATGCCTCCCAGAGTTCATCTAGAGTCTTTGGTTTTGTCTTCCAAGCTTCGTCTTTCATCCTACCCCAAACATGCTCAATGATGTTCATGTCTGGTGACTGGGCTGGCCAGTCCTTGAGCACCTTGATCTTTTTTGCCTGGAGGAACTTTGTTGTACAGATGGATGTATGAGATGGAGGACCATCCTGCTGCAGAATTTGACCCCTTTTATGATTTGGAATATAAGAGGTAGCTAATACTTCTTGATATTTTAGGCTATTAATATTGCCTTCCACCTTGCAAATGTTTCGCACACCCCCATACTGAATGTAACCCCAGACCATGATCTTTCCACCACCCAATTTAACTGTTTTCTGGGTGTATTTTGGATCCATACGGGCTCCAGTAGGTCTCCTGCAGTATTTGTGGCTACTGTGGTGTAATTCTACTGAAGATTCATCAGAGAAACCCATCTTCTGCCACTTTTCCAGCGTCCATCTGTTTAGCAGGCTGTGGAACTTTGCAAATGCCACACGGTTTTTTATTTGCCTTTTGTTTAGTGCTGGCTTCTGGGCACTGATTCGACCATGGAGGCCATTTCGAGACAGAATCCTACAAACTGTTCTAGCTGACACAGGGACTTGAGGTGACCAGGCCTGTTGGAGCTCTGCTGCAGTGGAAGAAGGGCTTGCTTTGGATTTTCTAACCAACAAACCTCCTGTGCAGTTGTCTTGCAGGGTCTGCCGGACTTGGGCTTGTCAAACACATCTCCAGTCTCTTCTAATCTTTTTTTAATTCTTTGTACTTGACGCTGAGACACATTAAAGGTGCCAGCCACCTCTGCAGTGGATCTGGTCTTCAGCCTCTTGATAATCCAGGCTTTGGTCGCAGGGTGGATTTTTGGCATGTTGTTAGAGCTCAAGTTGCAGCTCAAGTGAAGGTCTGGGGTGCTGGGTTTCTTTTTATACACACCCACTAATTAACCGATCATTTACTGTCACAGGTGAGGATGTAAACTAGGATTGGGTGCATTATATGACCAGGTTACAAAACTTTTGTCTTGCCAAAATCTGACCATTCTGTGTCCATTATATGATCAATATTTCTGCATTTATGGCAATTTATTTTCTTAACCTAAACCACATTTCGGAGGGTTTCAGCTTTCAAAAGAATAATTTATACAACCAATGGATGAATTTAACGTCAGGTTATAAGCTTTTATTTACGTAACATGGATATGTGACATACACTCCCTGACAGAAGTTATCATCTACTTTAAAATACTTTATTGTCAGCACAATTATTTTCCTGCGCTGTTACCGACTTTTTCCAATTTTAAGAAAAATGCTCAAGTTACCGATCACCAATCCGAATCTACCATATTCGTGCCAAATTTATGTTTGTCGATCGTTTTCCAAACATATTCGCTCATCTCTAACGTGGATATTGTGTCAATGAGATGCGATTTTAATCTATATTGCACTTTTATATACAGTAGTGCTTTATAATTGAGGAGATAAAAAGTAAGTAAAACGACGAGCCATAGAAACAAATTACCAAACAATGAGACAAAAGAACGTGGTACATCCAGTAGGTGCATGGTTCAGTTCTAAACGACCAAAGGAGCATCCATTTGTGGAGACAAGAGGATTATATATAACACTAAATTCACTTATCACAAGCTATTGAGCCAATATGGATATAAAATGTGCAATGATATAACAATGGCAGCCACTTCAGAGAAGGTTGGACTGGAGATATTTGTAACAAGGTCAGGCTTGTGTAAGGTCCATAGATAATAGGGAGATGACATCAGTGACCTAGTGTGGGTTGCTAGCGCATGGGGCTTGGCAAGTATTCTGCACCCCTAACCTGTCTCATATCCCTTCCACGAATCCAACGCTTGAAACCCTTAGTCCCTATGAACATGGGTTGTATTTAAAGAAAATATTGATTTATTAAAGTAAGGCCATGTACACATTTCTGTATATTCCATTTGCCTGTCACATTTAGAGAAAGAAACAGAATTCAAGTATACATTTTCATCACTTGTGCAGAGGCCCCATTGATTATGTTCTTCATATTTTCAAAACTTGTCAGGTTCAGTGATGAGATGAGCCATTTCTTAATAATTTTGACATCCTGAATGAAAATCTGACTATAAAAATTTTTAGTTGGCTTTTTTTTCTGTATCAAAGAGTCTTCCCTTTACTGCTACATATCATTAATGCAGAAAAGTTTAATTACTTTGAAACATTATTATTTTTGCAAATATAAAGATTGTTATGCCACTTTTGTGTTATTTATTCTGAGGAATCTCGGCAACATTTCAAATGACTAAAACCTGTGTAAACCCTGCTGCGAATTCTAAACAGTTACAGAAATTGCACCACAAATTTGGTCTTCATTTAGTGACAATTTTTTGCTTGTCTCTTGTACTCCTGCAGCAGATCATCTCTTACAATCGTCCAACAGTAATCTGCAAGCATTGATGGATTTCATTTTCCTTGACATCTTTTCTCCATAGCCGCGATATCTTGGTGAAATCTGTTACTGTGCTCATCGCTCACTGCTTGGTGGAAAAATGTCTAGATGCTAAAGTAAGACAATAATCTTGAAGGACAAGTTACAGCCAAGATCCTTATGTGTTTTCTACCAATTTTTCACAGTTATCTGCTCTTGTATTTCCCAAAAAATTAGTTACCACTAATGCGAATGCTACCCATGCAGTCTTTCCTACAATGAATGGAGAAACTCCTCAGCTTGAAGAAGCTTATGAATCTGAGCTCCAATAAAGACTCCCTCCTTTATCATTGCTTCATTCAACCTTGGAAATTTATCAGTGAGACACTTGAATGCTTTTGCATTTTTATCCATTGCCTTTACAAAGTTCTTCATTAAACCCAACTTGATGTGCAACGGTGGTAACAAAATCTCATGTGGGTCAAATGCAGGACATTTCTACTCCCTGGCTAAAGTGAATGTCAGAGAGGTCAGTCTCTTTCAATGTAGTGATATTCGGTTGTACGACTATCCCACTCACACAGAAAGCAGCAGTGCTTTGTGTATCCGCCCTGGAAACCAAGTAAGAGGGCAATCAACTTTATGTCATCACAGAGGAGCCACAAATGCTGGTCATAGTTCAGGCACCTCATCAGCTGTTTCATGTGGTCATAGGTTTATTTCATATGGACTGCACAACTAACTGGAACTGGACCTAGTGCATTGCCATTATACTGTGAAGTCCATGTCTTCTTCCATGAAACTGATTTCCTAATGGAGGACACCAAGCAGAAATAGCAATTGGTAGTGTGATCGGTTGGCTCTCTCCAGATCATTAGGACTGCAAAAGGCATAGATTGCCTCTTCCCACATACATCTATTGCAGCATGGAGTGTGGAGCCCAACACTTGTCTAAATCTATACAAATTAGTTATTTGCGCTAGCAGGTTAAATACTAAACAAAACATAAAAAATAAATATGTAAACTAAGTACACTCTTTCCTTCTCCCACACAGGATAATGCTGTTAGAAATTGACCATAGTCAAGCTGGTTCAAAAAACTTGCATAGCAATACCTTCGATCTAGTAGGTTATGAGCTAGTGAAGGGATCCGTGCTGGAGCGGTGTCTCCTTACAGGAATGGCGGTTCAGTCAGTGGTAACGATAAGGGTACAAGTCTTCAAATTGTTGAGGCTCAGGTGGAGACCGTAGGTACTGGACGCTGTTCCGGCCGGTAACAGACGTCCATCTAGTCGCGTGACCGCCGCCGATGCCCGGCGAAAGTACCGCGCGAATAGATTCAAAGCCAGCAAGGTAGCAGAACCTGCAGGACCTTGCGTGACGTCACGGTCACGTGGAGAGCCACGTGACTGGCTAGTGAGCGCAAGTTTGACCAAAAAGCTGTCTTACGCGTTTCGGAATCACCGGATTCCTTCCTCAGAGATGGTCTATAGGAATCAAATAGGCGCTTATATACCCACAGTGTCCAGCCTCTATATTCATTAATTAAAAGCAAACAATTCAATCTCACTATTCAAGCCATTAGGGACCAATGTGTTCATTTCGAAGATCAATCTGCTTTCTTCCCTTGACATTTGTTGGATAAAGTTCCCTTTCCGCCAGCTTTTTTTAACCACTCTAATGCCGGTAAATTTAACGTTCTTAATAGAGCCCCCATGATAATTACTAAAATGGTGTGAAAGTGGGTGACCCGTAAATCTATTTCTAATATTTCGCAGATGTTCGGCTATCCGGACATGCATTGGACGTATTGTGCGTCCTATATACAATTTCCCACAGGGACATGTGATACCATATATGACCCCTGTAGTTTCACATGTTATAAAGTCTTTAATTTGTACCTCCGCAGATTTATTTGTGATCACTACTTGTTTTTTAGAGGTCAATTTTTTACAGGGGCCACACTTTCTACAAGGAAAAAACCCCACTGGTAGTTTTTCTAAATTTGATGTACCATTACTTAGAGGCTTGGATATAGAGGGAGCTATCAAATTGCCCAAATTCTGAGCCTTCCTGAAGATGAACCTGGGGTATAGTGGTAAAGATTCCCCTATAACCTTATCATTTCTCAAGATGTTCCAATGTCTCCTAACAATTTTTTTAAGAATTATACTGTTGGCATTGTATTGTGTGATTATGGGGATTTCTTCCATAAGGGGATTGCCCTTTTTACTCTTCCGTTGTTCCAGTAATTGATCCCTTGGAATCTTCTCCACTAATTGTTTCGTTTTTAATAGAGACATTGAATCATAACCTTTATTAGAGAACATCTTCATCATTATCTCTGCCTCTTTATTAAAATCCTCCCTTTTCGAACAGTTACGATGAGCTCTAATTAGTTGACTTTTTGGAACATTTAGCAGCCAGCTAGGTAAATGGCAACTATCAAGTGAAATGAAATTATTAGAATCAGTAGGCTTATGATATAGTTGTGAGCCAATAGTGTTATTTTCTACAAAAATGTTTAAGTCTAAAAAGTTTATTTATTTTGAACTGGTGGTCATAGAAAATTTTAAAAAATAAGAATTTTTATTTAATGAATTAAAAAATTGTTCCAATACAGATTGAGCAGGGCAGAGGAGGAAATGATACGTAGGCCCAGTATCGCCACTAAAAAGGCATTAAAAGAAGCACAAGAAGAAGTAAATAAGTTATATTTACAAGGGATAGACAAGAAAAGGGCATTCCAGAGAGCACTGTTCTATGACGAAGGGGAAAAGGTGGGACACTTACTGTCAGTGATATCTGCGGCGCAGAAAGGGTCCACACAGATATATAAAATTGTCAAGGAGGATGGGGTAACTCATAAAGCCACCTCTGGGATATTGGAATGTTTCCGGGAATACTATGTAAAATTATATACCTCAGAATTGGGGGTTAGAGAACAAGAAATGGATAGATATTTACAAGAGATAGAGATACCTAAGTTAGATGATACTGATAAACAGAATCTGGAAGAATTATTTACTGTAGAGGAAGTGGAGAAGGCTATTCTGTCATTGGCAAATAATAGGTCACCTGGCTCTGACGGTATCCCGGGAGAAGCATATAAGGAACTAATAGAGGTCGTAGCACCTAAACTTAAGGAGGTATTTGAAGATGCAGCGGAGAGAGGGGCTTTGCCGAGGTCTATGAGGGAGGCCGTAATTGTGGTTATTCCTAAGGAGGGGAAAGATGCCTCATCCGTTGAATCCTATAGACCCATCTCGTTATTGACGTCAGACGTTAAAATATTAGCTAAAATGTTGGCGATAAGAATGTCTGGGGTTGTTCAAAAATTGATACATCCAGACCAATCGGGTTTTTTACAAAATAGATCTACCGCCATTAACCTACGTAGACTCTTTCTTAATATACAACTCCCGGCAGATAATGTAGGGGAAAGGGTGGTGGCCTCGCTGGATGCACGAAAGGCATTTGATAGGGTAGAGTGGAATTATCTATGGGCAGTATTGAAGTTAATGGGATTCGGACATAGATTTATTTCCTGGATTAAATTATTATACGCGGATCCAAAAGGGTACATTAGGATTAACGGGGAGACCTCGGAGTCGTTTGGGTTGTTCAGAGGAACTCGTCAGGGATGCCCCTTATCGCCGTTGCTATTTGCGGTGGCGATGGAGCCATTAGCGATTAAAATTCATAACTCCACAGAAATACAGGGCTTCAGATATGGGAATCTGGAGGAAAAGATTGCCCTATATGCAGATGACATACTCCTTTTTCTGCAAGATGGGGGAGATTCGTTGACTAAGGTTATGGCCCTTATAGAAAGATTTGGATCCTTTTCCAGATTGAGAATTAATTGGGACAAATCATGTATCATGGGGATTGACCGGGAATTGGGATGTCCACATATAGGTGGGGTGGATGGACAGCTGAAAGTAGTTAATGAATTTAAATACCTCGGAATATGGGTATCAATGCCTATATCTAGATTTCTCGAATTAAACCTGGATCCTTTATTAGTTAAACTTAAAGCCAAGATGACAGCATGGTGTAAACTAGTATTGTCAATAGTAGGGAGGACGAACCTACTTAAAATGATAATGATGCCTCAGTTGGTGTATATTCTCCATAATACCCCAGTGTGGATCCCAAAGAGAAGATTTTATAAAATTAATACTATTTTTAGGGAACTAATTTGGGGGAAAAAACAAGCAAAACTTAAACTGGAAGTGCTCCAAAGGGGGAAGGAGGAAGGAGGGCTGGCGGCACCAAACCCATGGATATACTTTACAGCAATGCAAGCGCAGCACTTCAGAGGTTGGCAAGAGGAGGGAAATTTAAATGTTATGGGAAAAATTTTGGCCCAACTGACCAATAAAAAAATATTAATACAGAGTCTGGAGGCGGGATGCTTTGTGAGTCATGGAAAAGGACTACCTACTTTTAGGTTAATGCTTAAAATATGGCAAAATATTAAGAGTCTCAGAGGAATTGGGGAATTGACGATATACACGCCTATTTGGGATAATGCAAGCCTATCAGAACTGTGTAAATTGAAGGATTTTGGTGATTGGGAGAGGAAAGGATTGCAATATATGTGGCAGTTACTGGAGGGGACGGAAATCAAGCCATTTTCTGTATTAAAAGAGGAGTTTGGGCTCTCGAGCAGCGGGGAGTTTCGATACCTCGGTCTCAGGCATGCATTCCAGGCACAGAAACATATGACACATATGACGGTACAAAAAGATGTTGTGTTGGATTATGTGTGCGCGTCTGGGGGTACGAGGGGAGTTATTTCCACCATTTACCGGGACCTATTGTACTCCCACATGATTAGGTTTCCCCTAAAGGCAAAAGCTAAATGGGAGAGGGAAGTGGGACAGATAGAAGATGAAATATGGGACACTATATTAGAATATATACCCAAACTTTCATTGAGTGAACCGGGTAGGATATCGCAGCTGTACATCATACATAGAACGTATAAAACCCCGGAACTTATGGAAAAAATGGGCCTGAGGGACAATGCGGAATGTCCAAGATGTAGAGTTGAGCCCGCGGGAATGTTACACATGCTCTGGTCCTGCCCAAGACTCTCCTCATATTGGGGGGAGGTTATTGAACAAATTGAGAAGATATACCAATGTGGAGTGGGAAGGGACCCCATAACGTGTGTGTTGGGGTATGTGGAGGAAGTGTCTGTGGGAAATGCATATAAGCCAATTATAGCAAAACTTTTATATGTTGCCCGTAAACTGATCGCACAAAAATGGATCGATGCCGAGCCCCCGACGGTTGGGGAATTTATTGTACGAGTGAACAATGTAGTTCGGTTAGAAGAAAGAGTTTATAGACGACGACACAAAGAGGTGCATTTTGAAAAACTTTGGTCTAAGTGGTTGCAGTAGAGTCAACCTTATTGAGAATGTCTTATGGCAATTAGGCTGGGGGGGCGAGGGAGGAGGGAGGAGGGGGGGCTTTCTTATGAGGGGGGTAACTCGAATGTCGTATATTTTTTTTTGTATATGTTCTGGATTTTGCATAGGCTTTTGCCTGCATGTAATGTAAACGGCATTTGAATATAATAAAAAATCTTTGGTTCAAAAAAAAAAATTGTTCCAATAAAAGAGGACCACCAGACCATATAAAAACAATGTCATCTATGAATCGATGCCATAGCACTAGGTTAGCTAGTAGCCTGCCGTCGGGATAGATGGTTTCCTGCTCCCATCTCCCCACGTAAAGATTTGCGTAGCTAGGAGCGAACCTCGTGCCCATGGCTGTACCCCAATGCTGGGGGTAGTAGTTCATCCCATAACGGAAGAAGTTATGAGTTAAAATAAAATTTATACATTCAAGAAGATATTCAATTTGATCACACGGTAATAAACCATCCATCCTCAAGAAGTGTTCCACTGCTTCACAGCCCTTTTTATGCTGGATAACTGTATACAAAGAAGTGATATCAAGTGTGCCCATAATATAATGGTCACACCATTTTATGTTCTTTAAAATACCCAAAATATGGGTGCTATCCTTGAGATGACCACCAGTTCAAAAGAAATAAACTTTTTAGACTTAAAAATTTTTGTAGAAAATAACACTATTGGCTCACAACTATATCATAAGCCTACTGATTCTAATAATTTCATTTCACTTGATAGTTGCCATTTACCTAGCTGGCTGCTAAATGTTCCAAAAAGTCAACTAATTAGAGCTCATCGTAACTGTTCGAAAAGGGAGGATTTTAATAAAGAGGCAGAGATAATGATGAAGATGTTCTCTAATAAAGGTTATGATTCAATGTCTCTATTAAAAGCGAAACAATTAGTGGAGAAGATTCCAAGGGATCAATTACTGGAACAACGGAAGAGTAAAAAGGGCAATCCCCTTATGGAAGAAATCCCCATAATCACACAATACAATGCCAACAGTATAATTCTTAAAAAAAATTGTTAGGAGACATTGGAACATCTTGAGAAATGATAAGGTTATAGGGGAATCTTTACCACTATACCCCAGGTTCATCTTCAGGAAGGCTCAGAATTTGGGCAATTTGATACCTCCCTCTATATCCAAGCCTCTAAGTAATGGTACATCAAATTTAGAAAAACTACCAGTGGGGTTTTTTCCTTGTAGAAAGTGTGGCCCCTGTAAAAAATTGACCTCTAAAAAACAAGTAGTGATCACAAATAAATCTGTGGAGGTACAAATTAAAGACTTTATAACATGTGAAACTACAGGGGTCATATATGGTATCACATGTCCCTGTGGGAAATTGTATATAGGACGCACAATACGTCCAATGCATGTCCGGATAGCCGAACATCTGCGGAATATTAGAAATAGATTTACGGGTCACCCACTTTCACACCATTTTAGTAATTATAATGGGGGCTCTATTAAGAACGTTAAATTTACCGGCATTAGAGTGGTTAAAAAAAGCTGGCGGAAAGGGAACTTTATCCAACAAATGTCAAGGGAAGAAAGCAGATTGATCTTTGAAATGAACACATTGGTCCCTAATGGCTTGAATAGTGAGATTGAATTGTTTGCTTTTAATTAATGAATATAGAGGCTGGACACTGTGGGTATATAAGAGCCTATTTGATTCCTATAGACCATCTCTGAGGAAGGAATCCGGTGATTCCGAAACGCGTAAGACAGCTTTTTGGTCAAACTTGCGCTCACTAGCCAGTCACGTGGCTCTCCACGTGACCGTGACGTCACGCAAGGTCCTGCAGGTTCTGCTACCTTGCTGGCTTTGAATCTATTCGCGCGGTACTTTCGCCGGGCAGCGGCGGCGGTCACGCGACTAGACGGACGTCTGTTACCGGCCGGAACAGCGTCCCGTACCTACGGTCTCCACCTGAGGGTCAACAATTTGAAGACTTGTACCCTTATCGTTACCACTGACTGAACCGCCATTCCTGTAAGGAGACACCGCTCCAGCACGGATCCCTTCACTAGCTCATAACCTACTAGATCGAAGGTATTGCTATGCAAGTTTTTTGAACCAGCTTGACTATGGTCAATTTCTAACGGCATTATCCTGTGTGGGAGAAGGAAAGAGTGTACTTAGTTTACATATTTATTTTTTATGTTTTGTTTAGTATTTAACCTGCTAGCGCAAATAACTAATTTATATATATTGACGTTTATTGTAGGACAAATAGGGTGGTTTTTGTCTATATTTGCAGCTGCAGGTATTAGTACGTAGCACTTTGCGCCTTTGTGCATATTCTTTTATTACTTGTCTAAATCTATTCGGCAGCCATATCATGGCAGTCAAGTTTCATCTTTGTGACACAAAAGTGATTTCTCCGCAATATGCTAAGAAACTGAGCTAAGAAATCATAAAACTGTATACCTTACACAGAGAGCATTTATAAAAGTAGGTGATGGAACTGTGATTAGGATTATGTCATCAGAGCTGAGTTGGCGTTTTTGATAGGTCACCCTAAGATGATAGAATATTGAATGCGCAATAGACTAAGTAGATGATGTGATAGACGAGTTACTAACAATGCAATAATGATGATGAACAAATAAAGACACAAATTTTCAATAAGCCTGCATGAAAGATGTCATAAGTAATTACAATCTCCTCTGGATCTTGGAAATTAGAGTCAATCAGTACATTTAAGCATCATATTCGTTTTCAGCAGTACAAAATTAGTTAGGTTCACCTATTGTTGTCCCTGAACCAATTTGGCTGTAGAACGGTGTATTATTATTGGTATCACATGATAGCCTTGATATTTTTTCTTTTAGTTCTTTTATTGGCGTAAAGGAAAGGAAATGCCAACCTCCGCCGGGCCATTGGGAGGGCTGGTGCCAGACTGGGACTGAGCAACAACCAAGGGATCAGTATTTAATTATCAAACAGCTACTAAACAGCTTTTGTTTTGCCTTTTAGACAAGTTACACTAGTACTCAAAGGAATACTATCAGTTTAAACCAGAGGCGTAGCTAGGGGTTTGATTCATGGTGGAAGAAACTTCGGAGGTTGCCCCTAACCAGGAAACCCTGATTACAACTATGGTGGCGTACATTAATAGTGGATGTAAGAGAACCTCAGTAGATGACCCTACTACTACTAAAAAAAAAGACTCTATACAAAGACCAACACAGCTAGTACCGTCATATGATGACTACAGTGAGGGTGTGGGAAGAATGGCCCCTGCCGAGTGTCCAGGCCGGAACCAAGGGGACCGTCACCTAGGTTCCGGGGGAAATTGTTCCTGGGGGACAGAGTTCAGGGACGGACCATTGAGATGGACAGATGGGCTGGGGGAGGAGCCAGTATAAAAGGGGCGGGGAACGCTAGTCACCGTGAGTCAGTAGACTGGGACAGTAGCAGCAGGAGACCGTGGGAGCGACAGAGAACCAGAGCGACTTATCAGAGCCAGGAGAGACGCTCCAGGAACACATCAGAGGGACAGCGCCCAGATGACCGTCCGAGAGCCGCTACCCCGCTTCTGCCCACGGCCGCCTCGCCTCTGCCCGCGGCCGCCTCGCCTCTGCCCGTGGCTGCGGCCTGCCCACGGTCGCTCGTGGCTGCTGCCGCCTCGCCTCTGCTTGCGGCCCGCCCGCGGTCGCTCACGGCCGTTGTCGCCTCGCTCCGGCCCGCGGCTGCGGCCTGTGCCCCGCCACCCGCGGCCGCCCTGCTCTTACCCGTGGCCGCGGCAAGTCCAGTGCCACCGCCGGCCACCACTGTCCCGCTACGGTTCGCGGCAAGGGCGGGGCCGTTGCTCGCCGCAGATTCTCCGTCGTAGCTGTGCATGTTGCCTGCCCCACGCCACCCCACATCGCTGCCGCTTACCCCAGTCCGGGGGCTGTGGCCCATCCGCCCAAGGACTCCTCTGGGGCCTGTGGTGCTCCAGTGTCATCGGAGCGCCGGAGCGCTCGAAGAATTTGTCAACGCTTCAGCAACTGGGCCCAGCGACTGCTACGCTGAAAGACCACCATCCCGAACGGCGAGGGACATCTGGACGGCTAAGTTGGCTATATAATTAAGGACCCGTAGTCGGCCATACCGCGGCCCTATAGTGACCGGCTCTTGCCGGACGTAGTCGTGTTCTACCCCGTTTGTGTTTGCTTGTATAGAGCCCCTGCGAGGGCAATTCTTGTTACCTCTTTGGTTGGTTAGGCTACAACTGAGGACAGTTACCTCTAGGCCTATAAACGTTAATACTAAAAGCACTAAACCGTCTTGCGCCTCGTCACTGCGTCCTGGGAACCTGCGAGTACCACAAGGGAAATAAGTATTTGATCCCTTACTGATTTTGTAAGTTTGCCTACTCACAAAGACATAAACAGTTTATAATTTTAAGGGTACGTTAATTTTAGCATTGATAGTATATCAAAAATAAAATCCAGAAAATCACATTGTATAAATTATATAAATTTATTTGCAATTTGCAGTGAGAAATAAGTATTTGATCCCTCTGGTAAACAAGACAATACTTGGTGGCAAAACCCTAGATGGCAAGCACAGCAGTCAGAAGTTTTTTGTAGTTGATGATGAGGTTTGCGCACATGTCAGGAGGAATTTTGGTCCACTCCTCTTTGCAGATCATCTCTAAATCATTAAGATTTTGAGGCTGTCACTTGACAACTCAGAGCTTCACTCCCTCAATAAGTTTTCTATGGGATTAAGGTCTGGAGACTGGCTAGGCCACTCCATGACCTTATTGTGCTTCGTTTTCAGCCACTCCTTTGTTGCCTTGGCTGTATGTTTTGGGTCATTGTCTTTCTGGAAGACCCAGCCGCGACCCATGTTTAATGTCCTGGCAGAGGGAAGGAGGTTGTCACTCAGGATTTTACGGTACATGGCTCCATCCATTCTCCCACTGATGCAGTGAAGTAGTCCTTTGCCCTTAGCAGAGAAACACCTCCAAAACATAATGTTTCCACCTCCATGCTTGACAGTATGTTCTTTGGGTCATAGGCTGCATTTCTCTTCCTCCAAACACCGTGAGTTGAGTTAGTCAAAGACCTCATTTTTTGTCTCGTCTGACCACAGCACCTTCTCCCAATCACTCATAGAAGCATCCAGGTGTTCGTTGGCAAACTTCAGACAGGCCTGCACATGTGCCTTCTTAAGCAGGGGGACATTGCCTGCACTGCAGGATTTGAAATCTTTATGGCGTAATGTGTTACCAATGGTTTTCTTGGTGACTGTGGTCCCAGCTGCATTGAGATCAATAACAAGTTCCCCTCCATGTAGTTTTAGGCTGATCTCTCACCTTCCTTATGATTAAGGATACCCCACAAGGTGAGACTTTGCATGGTGCTCTAAATCGATGTCGATTGACGGTGACTTTGTATTTCTTCCATTTTCTTACTATTGCACCAACAGTTGTGTCCTGCTCAATCAGTGTCTTACTTATGTTTTTTTAGCCCATTCCAGCTTTTTGCAGGCCTATGATCTTGTCCCTGACATCCTTATAAAGCACTTTGGTGTTGCCCATGTTGTAGAGGTTAAAGTCTGACTGATTGAGTCTGTGGACAGGAGTCTTTTATAAAGGTGACTATGTAAGACAGCTGTCTTTAATGCAAGTGACGATGTTGATTTGGAGCGTTTAACAGGTCTGTAATAGCCAGAACTCTTAATGGGTGGTAGGAATCAAATACTTATTTCTCACTGCAAAATGCAAATAAAATTATGTAATTTATACAATGTGATTTTCTGGATTTTATTTTTGATATTCTGTCTCTCAGTGTTAAAATTAACCGACCCTTAAAAATACAGACTGTTCATGTCTTTGTCAGTGGGCAAACTTACAAAATCAGCAAGGGGGCAAATACTTATTTCCACCACTGTATATAGTGGTAGATACCAGTACCAGTCCTGCAGAACATATAAGGGATTACAGTACAGTTATGGATGCTGAGTTACAGCTGACGTTCTTTCTGCTGGAGTCATTTACTTTTCCCGTCTTTTTCATCGGGCCCAGACCGACATGACAACTGCTCCAGCCAGGACTCGGCTGCAGAGATTACAACAAAAATACATATGATTTCTCACATTTCAGGCATCATCCACATCTAACCCGGACCTGCACAAACTCCTTATCCTGCTGATAACCCAATGCTGAGCCACTGCTGCCGTATGTGTCCCTATTTCTGCACCTGTTTGGTACTGTGTGTCCCCTAATATTCCTCGTACTGGAGCCCTATGATTGCACTCAAAGTATGATGTCAAAAAAGTGTCCCACAGGCACTGTAAGATGCCACCACAGTGAATTCCTCCACAGTACCGTCCACACGCACAGTATGATGACCCTACTGCACCCCAACCCACAACTCACCCAGAAAAGTATGATGTCCCCTACATTGTATGATCACCTGTGACCCTCACACAATGATCACACAGTATAATGCATCACTTTGTCCTCTTCATAATTGAATGCACCACATGCTCCCTAGAGTATAATGCACCCCATAGTCCTCGGTATAGTATAATGCACCCCATACTTCATACAGCATAAAGCATTCCATAGTCCTCTGTATAGTATAATGGACCCCGTACTCCATACAGCATAATGCATTCCATTGTCCTATGTATAGTATAATGCTCCCCATACTCTATACAGTATAATGCACCCCAAAGTCTTCTGTATAGTATAATGCATCCCATAGTTCATACAGCATAATGCACCCCATAGTCCATACAACATAATGCAATACATGGTCCATACATCATAATGCACCCCATAGTTTATACAACATAATGCACCCATAGTCATCTGTATAGTATGATGCACCCATAGTCCTCTGTATAATATAATGCACCCCATTAGTCATAGAATCATAGAATCGCAGAGTTGGAAGGGACCTCCTGGGCCATCTGGTCCAACCCCCTGCTCAAAGCAGGATTCGCTAAATCATCCCAGACAGATATCTGTCCAGCCTCTGTTTGAAGACTTCCATTGAAGTAAAACTCACCACTTCTCGTGGCAGCCTGTTCCACTCATTGATCACTCTAACTGTCCTCTGTATATTATAATGCACCCCATAGTCCACAAAGTATAATGCATCCCATAGTCTATACAACATAATGCACCCAATAATCCATATAGTATAATGTACCCCATTGTCCTCTGCATAGTATAGTGCACCCCATAGTCATCCATACAGTATAATGCACCCCATAATCCATACAGCATAAAGCACCAGATGGTCCATAAAGCATGATGCACCCAATAATCCATGCAGTATAATGCAGCCTGGTGTCTTTTCCATAGTATAATTCACCACATAGTTATCCACACAATATAATGCACCCTATAGTCCATACAGTATAATGCACCCAACAGTTAATACAGTATAATGCATCCTACAGTTCTAAAAGCAATGTGAGAATTTATTTTTTGCTTTTACAATTTCTCCTTGCTTGGAATTTTTTTATGTTTTCCTGTACACTATGTGGTGAAATGAATGGTGTCATTCAAAAGTACAACTTCTCCCCCCAATAAAGAAGCAGTCATAGGGCTATGTGGACAGAAAAATAAAAAAAGTTATGAGTTTTGGAAAAGAAGAGGAAGAAACAAAGACGCAAAAATGAAAATTCACCTTGTCATTAAGGGGCTTAAATAATGACTTTACAGGGAGCAAGAAAGCAGATGACAATTACTCTCTTCCATTGGACGATCTAGTGAACATGTTACACATCACACTTCTCTCATCACATGACTTTAGTATCATCATTATTACATGGGGCTTTCACTGCTGCCATTTCCCAAACATCAGTTAATAAATGGAATAACATGACAACTTCCCCAAATAACACTCACTGGAGTAAAGAGGGAAACTACAAAGATAGAGATAAAAGTCATACACTGCATCAGCTTATAACATTACTAGAATGCGCTGTCCCTTTAAATTTAGCGCTGCATGCATCATGTGTCTCAACCATCAACCAATCACATCGCAGGATTTGAATTCAAAGAAAGAAAAAAAACGTCAGTTGGTGCCAGTCTGCGATTGCTCTATTAGAGAAGAGACCGGCTCCTTATTGATTCCTAGAAGCGACACTTTTTGCATTGATACCCGGATCGTTACCTGCTGATTGGGAGAGACAGCCGCCACCGGCCGCTCTACAGAGGTGAGAATCATTGTGTGAGGAGTAAACTGCCGACTTATCTCATCCCGGATACTGACAGTTGGGATCTATACTGGAAGCAACACATAGAAAAAAGGAAATGATTTCACCATAAAGACCCAAATATAGATAACGGGGTGATAATGGATAAATGGGATAAAATATGGGGATTCTGAGTAAATATTTACAATGTGGATAATGATGTGTAAAGATTAATCTGAAAAATACGGGGCCACATATTTCTCCTAGAAATTCCCAGATCCAATATTTAGAAGTGCATGGCCATTATTAGCCTGTATATAATAGTTATATAATACATATAGTGGAGATATGAAGAATATGTTACTGGCTCCTCAGTTACTATACAGGGAGGTAGCGGATATATGCAGAGGTTTATATGGCGGGTCACAGTGCAGTCAGTAAAGTGTAGATATGTGTAGTCTTCTCTTACCATAGGACATAAAATCAATCTGGTTAGACATAGATAACCGATTATATATATACATTATATATATATTTTTTTTTTTAAAGCACCACTCCAGCGGTTCTCTTTAGTGCACCGCAGGAGTGGTGCATTATATGTGATTCTCCTGGCCCCTGCCTCATCCTCATCTGTCGCTACTTTAATCCTTTTCCAGTGTTGTTCCTATCAGTCTCTGGTGAAAAGTGACCTACCATCAGCTCCAGTGTTTCATGGAGCGGCGCAGGGGTCACTTTTCAATACATCTGTATGAGAGCCTAGTTCTGGCGCTCATAGACTTGCATTGAGATCTTGTGACGTAACTTCTCATTTGCAGCCAGTCAGAAGTTACGGGCACGAGATGGCACCACAGCAGCGGAGCACCGTCGGTATAAGGGGGGCTTACATTTAAATCGCCTCTTCAGCAGTACAAACAAAACAAAACACTGGAGTGGCGCTTTAAGTAGAAAATAGGGTTTGCTTTGTTTACTAGCTACAGCGCCACTTCTGTCAGTGGGTCATGTTGGGTATTACAACTAAATACCAATCGAGGCAATAAAGCTGCAATACTGGAGCACATGTAATTCAAGCCGTGGTAGTTATGTTTTTGGTTACACATTAGGTTGATAGCATTACTCTACTAGAGATCCTATAGAAAGCGCCATCCTCTGCATACTCAGGTTTTCCTTTTTGCTGTATGGTAGTTTCCAGGAAGAAGAGTAAGAATGGCCATGAGGAAGCGGAAGAGAGAACTGATCGCCCAGTATGAAGAGGAGTGGTAAGTAGATGAGGTTCCATCACTGCGGTCATCACAATCCATACTCTTAAACCGGAAAGTCCATAGTGACCATTACACACCACCACTACACATATTTATCCCATGTACAGCTCCAAACTAATGTCAGATCCCCATGAGGAGAACACCCATCAGGATGTGAGTTATGTGTAGCCACAGTACGGCCATGCGCGTGAGGCCTAATACTATAATATCTACCTCTTCTATTACAGCTCACGGTCTGCCGCCCAGGAAGAGGCCAAGAGGAGGAAGACAGAAGAGGACATCCCCCAGCCGGAAGAGCGGGCAGCTTTCACCGCACTCCTTGGTAAGACTCATTGCACCTTCCAAGGTTTCCAGACCCAAAGTGTTAGATTAATATAAAATACATGTCATATAATCTATTTTATGTGTATTATGGTGGAGAAACATGTAGGGAAGTGTTCTCCCTCCTCCTCTTATAGTCACACCTAGTATGATACAGCAGACACTATGTGGTGAGCAGTGTCGGGGCTTTGGTGTCTCCTCAATACTGATGGCATGTCTTTAGGACAATTCTTCAGTATCTGATCAGTGGGTGTCAGGCGCCAAATCTCCACCAATCTGACACTGATGAGCGATCCTGAGGATAATCCATCATTGATGAGGAGCCCTACAACCCCATTAATTTAGAATTAATAGGATTAAACAGGATTTCATTACAAAGTTCATAGTGAAATAATTCTATTTTCCTTATTTTTGTAGAAGAAGAACACATCAGATGTTTTTTAGCCAGGGACAGCTGTCTAAAGATTTCGGACAAGGTATTATTGTAGTGAAGGATAAGAAATCCTCCAGATCTGAGAAGATCCATCATAGGGAAATAAAGGGCTTATTCTTATGTAATAGTGGCCAGATATGACCAAACCTAGGAATCTACTGACAGATATGTGCTGTGTTATATATCCCTCTAAAGGTGCTGTCACACTTAGCGATGTACCAGCGATCCCGACCAGCAATATGACGCGGTCAGGATCGCTGGTACATCGCTAAGTGGTGGCTAGTGAGCTGTCACACAGGCAAATCTCACCAGTGACATCGCTGGGGACGGGGGTCGCTACTTACCTGTCACACTAGGCGATCCTGCGTCCTCCCGCCCGGCTCCACGCTCGTCTCTCCACAGGAAGCGCCGCAGGAAGCTGACGACGATAAACAGTCCTGGATGTTCTCGCGCGATCAGCGATAACCAGCGGGAGAGCGGGTCGTAGGTAAGTATCAGACACCGCGATGTCGCTAGCAATATCGCTATAACGTCACAAGTTATAGAGATATTGCTAGCGATATCGCTTAGTGTGACAGGACCTTAACTCGGCTTCTCCTCCCTCCAGTATCTCCTCGCCATGGTCGTCGCTTACTTCAGGAGAGCAGGACTGCCATCTTCAGAATATGGAACCTTCTTCTTTCCAGCTCTGTGAGTCTCTTTTATTATTACACATTCACGTCTATAAATAACATTGTTTTATTTTATTGTAAAACCAAAATCTCTTTTCGGCCACTCGGCTAAATACATGATAATGGCATTTGTTGTTGTTGTCTGTATTTTCTTCTGAAGTGGATTGTAATTTATTTGGTTTCATTTCTCTTCCCTCCAAGGTTTTTAGCCAACCAGTTTGAGCAAGAAGAGGTGCGATATCGACAGAAGATCTACCGCTGGGCCCTTGGACGGAAGTGGAGGATGAAGAAGGACCAACTGCTACAATGCCGCAATGTTCTGCTCACCAGGATGGGATTCCGGGCTTGGGTGGATCGGGACACATGTGATCTGGTGAGTAATATAGACAGTAATAATATAAAGCTGATCTGTAAATAGAGATCACAATATAAATAGTATGCTTAAGTAAATCCCTTAGACCTGATGAGGCACTTGTACTTACTCTGTAAAGCCACGTCAAAATGGTCATGTAATCCTGATATTAGGCAGAGCATTTTATGACTGCAGCCATAGCTGGACTCATGACATGCTTGCTTTAATGTCAAGCAACAAAACTTTAATAAGTGATTATAAAGTCATTCTGCCATGGATTTTCAGTCATCACACACCAGTATCATCAGGCCTAAAATATATGCAAATTAGATTATGATTAATGGTGACATATGCCCTTTACACTCTGATTATAATCACTTATTTTATTCTAGATCATGGCAGAAGACCCTGACCACTGGGCATGGAAGAGAGAGAGGAATATCCACTGATGCCTGGAAACAGAGCTGCAGGACCTACAAGGAGAAGAACATGGCTGGAAGAGAAACATGGCTGACGGTCCTAGAAGAACAGATAGAAGACGTGACGGATGAAGAATTGGAGAAAGTAGAGAAGTATGCTGGTATGGTGTACAGGGGATATAGACTAGATTCCTTGATAGGGCGTTGATCCAGGGAACTAGTCTGATTGCCGTATGTGGAGTCAGGAAGGAATTTTTTTCCCCAATGTGGCACTGTTTGCCACATGGGTTTTTTTTGCCTTCCTCTGGATCAACATGTTAGGCTATAGGTTGAACTAGATGGACTTAATGTCTCCCTTCAACCTCAAATACTATAAATATAACATGTTAAATATATAATATATTAATATATATAAAATAAATATATATAATAAATAATAATATAATTTAATATAATATAATAAATATAGAATATAAATATGTTAAATATATAATAGATTAATATATATAATATAATAAATATATAATTAATAATAATATAATTTAATATAATAAATATATAGTAAAATATAATATATAATATAATAAATATATAATATAAATATAACATGTTAAATATATATTAAAATATATATAATAATAATATAATTTAAAATAATATAATAAATATATAATATAAATATAATATGTTAAATATATAATAGATTAATATATATAATAAATAATAATATAATTTAATATAATATAATAAATATATAATATAAATATAATATATTAAATATATAATAAATAAATATATAAATAGATAATATATAAATATAATAAATAATATATAATAAAGCATATAATAAACTTCCCACTATTTAAACTTTCCATGATGTGTCAGAGTCTTTATTTTATACTTTTATGTGTGGACAGGACCGCCATCAGAGCATTACTGTCCTCACTGTTGTGAGGGATCCAGTGAGCAGAAGCACAAGAGGGAGGGCCCAGACTCAGTCTGTGTCCTCCCTCTTGTGCTTTTGTTCACTGGTCTCCAGGGTATAATAAATGAAACTGAAGAAAAAATTGAATGCTGACTTCATAAATATAAACAAATATATGTTTCTTATTTAATCAAAATCAGTAATAAAGAAAATATATACAGGCTGTACATCAAGAAAGAAACAACAAGTGTCACCTGGGGAGCACTCACAGACTTGGGCTCTCATAGAACAGAGGAACAATTGAAAGTATATAAAGGATATTATAAATCCAGCAGATAAACATACATCACCTCAAAAGACAGGAAAATAATCACAGCAGACAAAAAGTTATCAGTATGAGTCAAGTACATCCATAGCTTCTCTATATATACTTATCCTAAGAGAGGTAATGTGTAATGGTGGCTCATATGGATATATCTAAAGTGCACGTCCGGGGAAATCTCCCGATGGCGTCACAGACAGGTGCGTTGTCAAGTTGGATTCCAGGAAGGACGGACCAGCGTTCAGGAGTGAACTCTCAGCCAGCGGACATGTTTAAGGAGTCCCATGGAGTCTACCATTATTAGTGGGGTAAAATAAATCACCATATTAGATAATGAAAACAACAGATATTACAAGTGCCAGTGTAAAATCATACCCACTAGTCACATTAATGAAAGTATGTCACACAATGGGTAATATTAGGTATAATAAAGTGCACATGTGCTTAATATACTCAAATAGAGAAAACAACATTATTGTATTGGAATCCACTAATATACCATAGCATTATAAAGTGCGGCATTTAAAAAAATATATAATTAAGGTGCATATGTGCAAAAATGTAAAAAGCTATATATACAAGAGTACATCAACAACACTATCATTACTGTGTCAACCAATAACATGGCGTTCTAGATGAAGTGTTCAGAAGTGTTCATCCTGACACCAGAGGGGTCCTCATATGATGGTCACACAAGAATCCCATATCACACATACATTTCATGAATAGCCATAAGGAAAAGATAAATCTTCAATAATGTATCAGCTACAAACAGACAAAAAACACACAATTAAAATAAAAGCGCAGAGATATCAGGAACCTTGAATATTCCCTATACAATGGACATTGTTGATGTTAATGGATTATTCAAAGAAATGGGAGAAAGCTTCATTTTTCAGTTAAGCATTTGGGGGGCCATGGATTCCAAATGACTGATCCATTGGCATTCTAATTGTGCCAATATCTGTTTTAAATCACAACCCCTAATTCCCCCATTAACACAATCAATCCCCCTTACCGTTAGAGTTTTCGTATCACATCCATGAAAAACCTTAAAATGTCAAGATAACGACCCATCAGAGGACATAAATTCTGTACTCCTGATGATATTTTCACAGGCCCGACAGTCACCAAAGGGGTAACAGCCCGTCTCGGTTTACTTTCAGAAGAGGTGAAGGGATTGGACACCTTGGCAGTATAGTGGCTCCTCAGTAACATGTCCTTCAGACTCCTACCCCTCCTGGCCGTTATAAGGGGATTTTTTGGTAATTGTGCTGCCAGAATTGGGTCTGTTTTTAGTACAGGCCAATTCTTGTGGAGAATGTTTTCATCTCTTTCCACTCCGGGGCGGGCCTGTGGGGAGGCTTCATGTGGTGCTCTTCTTAGCTTTTCATACCCTCAGTGATCTGCCCCCTATTTTACACACTGACTATATGTTTTGAAAAAAAAATCACATTCAGCAGGCAGGCGCCGGCGGTTTGTTAGAGAAAAAAAAATTGTCTCCTCCAAGATTGGTGATCCAATAGATGCTACTGCGCAGGCGCGGCCGGTGCCAATTTGAGAGAGAATTTTACTTTCATCTGAATAAATTTATATCAGCAAATAAATGAATTAAATGCATATTAAAGATGTGATCTTGCTGCATATGATGTTCTGGAGAACAGAAGCAATCTTGTGATTATGGGTTTACCAGAATCTATGACCTGTAGCCAGCTTACAAGTATATGCACACTAGACCTACCAAACGCTCTGGGCCTTAATACACCATTGAAGGTGAAATGCGCTCACAGAGTCGGCCCACCACCACCACCTCCACAAGAATCCCCTGCTTATAAGCCCGGGCCTGGTACTGCGAAATACCTGAGCCAGACAAAGTGGACATCTTACAACGGTACAGAAAATCATCTCCACCCCTGGTGCTCGATGGACGTAGAGCGTTAATTTTCAGTGACTACTCGGTGGAAGTAACAAAGAAAGACGCGTCTTTAGTGGAATATGCACTGAGCTAGTATAGAAGAGAACCCGCTTCTCATTACAATTCTCGGCGAATCTTAAAGTGTTTTTACCTGGAGGAAGAACACAAACATTTTCAGCAGCAGAACAAGCATCAGACTTTCTTAAAGACAGAGAAGATCTTCTCAAGGAAAACAGCAGAAAAAAGAATCACCAACAAAACGTCTGAGTATTGTCAGGACTTATTCTGATTATCCCCTTTTGAATGATTAAAACTCTTTCTCAAAGGGATAAAAATCTTACACTATGCAAAAGACTGAGAAATCTTATATCGCTATGAGAAGAGAAATTTTGGGAGTTGATATATAATTTACACTTAAGGTGACTTATTTGGGTAATCAGACTTGTACACTAAGCAAACAAATTCTCTCGGGCAGCTTCTCCCCCACACCTTTTCAAAATGATAGTTTTACAAATTAAGAATTTTACATTTAAACATGAATATTGTCAGGAACACCGCACTGAACTTGCTCACTGAGCCAGTGCGCGAGTCCTGAGTAAAGCGAACTGTGCTCAAACATACCTGTGGAGCGGGCAGCAGCCGAGTAGATGCGTACTTCAGAACAGCAGGACCTGAAGCACGTGACTACTAGGGGCGTGGCCTAAGCTCCAGAGAGCTAGGAGCTGCAAGAGAACTCCTAGCAGGGTAACTGCGAGACAAAGTTACCAAGGGGCATAGACAGAGAGGATAGTCAGGACGTAGCCAATGAGTCATACACAGAAATAGCTGCAAGGTACAAGAGGGGAGAGCAGAGCGTAGTCAGATCACAGGCAATGAGTCATACACAGAGAGGGTAGCGCAGTACAGAATCAACAGGCAAACTCACAACGGGGAACAGAACCGGGTCAGAACCATATAAACAAGCTATAACAACGAACAGGCACACAGAGGTCACCACACTCGGCCAAAGGCAAAAGTATAACTGGCAGGGATTGGAGCTTCCCAGGGGTTTAAGAAGCTCTCCCAGAACCAAAGAGAGGCCACAATCATTAACCTCAGGTGTGCAGGTCAAAACCTGCACTGAGCTCCAGATACTAACCCCTGACGTGCCGCTCAAAAACCTGCACTGGGATCATGACAAATATAGATTGAATATTGGTAAAAAAATAATCAGGTACACAATATCCCTCACAAAAATAAAACTAAAATAAATATACAGTATATATGGACGAGTGTTTTTACTTTACGAGGGCTCTAGCTACCTTGCAGTTTCAAATAAGGCTATAGCTTTAAAGATTGTTTCCACTACTGGACAACCCCTTTTTAAAGGAAATCTGTTGCCAGTTTTTTTCTACCCCATCTGAAAGCAGCATAATGCAGGGGCAGAGACCCTTATTCAAGCAATATGCCACTCACTGGATTTCTTGCTGTTATTTTGATAAAATCACTGTCTCATCTGATGGAGCTCTAACAGTTATCTGAATGCTGAGCTCTGCCTAAACCACTGTTTGACAGACTTCTGTGTACACTGCACTTTGGTTGAAATCTGATAATCAATATGCTCGGGTGCTCATTGGTCGATTCGAGCAAATTGGAATACTCGGGTACTCGGACAGAACAACGAGCCCAATGTAATGTCTATGGGTGACCCGAGCATTTTTACCGCAATCCCCCCTTGGGTCCTTTTAACATCTAAAAACGTCAGAAAATGATGGAAACACTGCTCAAATGACACAGGGACATCATGGGGATCGCTCCTGGAAGCATTCCTGATACCTAGTTCACAGCTTTAAACAATGTTGTCAGAGTTTCATGCCATTTTTCCCGATGCACCAAAAAACATACCTGTCAGGAACACCGCACTGTACTTGCTCACTGAGTGTCAGGATCCTGTCAGCGCCGGCGTGCAGCCTCCGCTGAGCAGGGACTCACCCGCACTGTAGGGGTACCGGGGTCAGGTACAGCCAGAAAGTACCGATGCACAGGACCTGTGGATGCTGAAGTTTAGCAAGCAGACACGGGACCTACGGTCATGTGACTGCAAGGGGGCGGGGCTTAGCGTCCTGCTTAGCGAGATGGAAAGACACTATACAGAATTACTCAGAGTCAGGCAAAACGGGGTTCACACACAGAGATAGCCGTAACGTACCAAGGATGAGACAGAGTGGATAGTCAGGGCCAAGCAGCAGTCAAAACCAAACAGACATAGAAGGTACCAAGCAGAATCCAAAGCAATATCCAGAGAACAGACCGAGTCATACACAGATTATCAAGCAACCAGAACACAGCACTAACACTCTCGGGGGTCACCACACTATGCCAAGGGCAAGAGTATAACTGACAGGGATGGGAGCGTCCTGAGGCTATAAGAAGCCTCTCCTAAAACCAGGGAGAGGCCACAATCATAGCCCCAGGTGTGCAGGTAAGCCTGCACAGGGATCACAACCTTTAACCCCAGAAATGCCAGTCATCAGCACTGGTTCCAGACATTAACCCCACGTGTGCGAGTCAAACCCGCACTGAGATCATGACAGTACCCCCCTCTCAACGGGGGGACCTCTGTACCCCCAGGCTTGCCCGGGTACTTAGCGTGGAAAGCCCGCACCAGGCAATCAGCATGCATCAACCGGGCCGGTACCCAGGACCTGTTTTTCGGTCCATACCCCCTTCCAATGAACCAGGTACTGTACCGACCGCCGTACCAACCTGGAATCTACGATATGACCAACCTCGTACTCCACCTGCCCCTCGACCAAAACAGGAGAAGCAGCAGACTCGGAGTCTCCCCGGACTGCTTCAAAAGGTTTCAGTAGAGATTTGTGGAAGACGTTAGGCTGTAGGCTGCTGTTGAGGTAGGCATAGGAAGCAGTATTGTGGAAATATCCAAGCGAGTTTATTAAAATGACATAAACCGCTCTGGATATTAAAAACAAAGGTACAGCCTTACTTTTATTCAGTAAAACACGCCCCTGCAGTTCCTTGACATCTGGATTGAAGCTTCCAATGATGGGATGATCCATACAGATGTATACAGGAAGCCGACAGCCACAAACTCGTGTTTACAAGCAGGCTCTGCCCACCCAGCAAGCATCATCCGTAGTATCCCTATAGGTCGGTTTTTACATGCTAAGAGATTTTGTTCGGATTCAATAAGGTTTGAGAAACAGTGAGCAGAACTGACCAGGAGATTTGAGTATAGGGGCTACAGTCGAAGGATGATCAGGAGGGGGTACAAAAGAGCGGTTGCAACATCTAGGAATGAACTGCTATATAGTTACCAAATTGCAGATAAAGAGAACAACAAACAGGTAAGATTTATCTCCACCTTTAATAGTTAGTGGCATAACATAGAAAAATTAATCAATAAACATTGGAATGTCCTCCTTACGGACCCCATTTTGAAAAGGGCTTTACCTCCTTCCCCCCAGTGTGTAGCTCGACGTTCGGCCAATTTTAAAGATCTTTTGGTGCATAGTCACTACAATCCCCCAAGAGTCTCCAGCAGTAGGTCCCTAGGCCCAGGGTTCTTCCCATGTGGCCTATGTAAGGCTTGTTTGACTCTGAACAAATCCAAGAAATGCAAAAATTTTGATGGATCACGTCTTTACGATATTCGGAAACACCTCACATGTAGTTCCAAGGGGGTGATATATCACGCTGAATGCCTGTGTGGGAAAGTATATGTCGGGCTGACCACAAGGGAACTTAAATTTAGAGTGAGGGAGCACGTGTTGGATATTGAGAAGGCCTCCACTGTGGATGACATTTTTTTTTAAAACTTTACCATGTCACTTTACTAACTCAGCAATTTTTTACTGCCCTAATACAGCTCTGGCAAAATTTAAGAGACTACAGCAAAATTTTCAGTTTGTTGGATTTTTCCCTTTATAGGTATATTTTTGAGTAAAATGTAAATTGCTCTTTTATTCTATAAACTACTGACAACATAGCTTCGAATTTCCAAGCACTAAATTTTGTATTTATTTTCTGAAAATGAGAAATGCTCAAAATAACAAAAAATGCAGTGCTTGAAGACCTCAAATAATGCTAAGAAAACAAGTTCATTTAGAAACAACTGTTTAAACTCAGGAAGAGTTCAGAAATCAATATTTTGTGGAATAACCATGATTTTTAATCACAGCTTTCATGTGTCTGGGCTGCTTTCCTCCAGTCTTTCACGCTGCTTTTGGGTGACCTTTTGCCACTCCTGGTACAAAAATTTAAGCAGTTGTTCTTTGTTTGATGGCTTGTGACTATCCATCTTCCTCGTGATTACATTCCAGAGGTTTTCAATGGGGTTCAGGTCTGGAGACTGGGCTGGCCATGTCAGGGATTTGATGTGGTGGTCCTTCATCCACACATTGATTGACCTTGCTGTGTGGCATGGCGCATTGCCCTGCTGGAAAAAAACAGTCCTCAGAGTCGGAAAACATTGCCTGAGCAGAAGGAATCAACTGTGTTTCCAGGATAACCTTGTATGCGGCTTGATTAATCCGTCCTTCACAAAGAAAAACCTGCCCAATTCCAGCCTTGCTGAAGCATCCCCAGATCATCACTGATCCTCCACCAAATTTCACAGTGGGTGCAAGACACTGTGGCTTGTACGCCTCTCCAGGTCTCCATCTAAACCATTACACGACCAGGTGTTGGGCAAAGCTGAAAATTAGACTCATCAGAGAAGATTACCTTACTCCAGTCCTCTATGGTCCAATCCTTGTCACGGGGCAGTTGCGGGGAAACAGGAGACGTGGAACCAGGTCCCCTGCCTGAACTGCCCCTCAGGCTAAAGGGGGTGCCCTGACTCTCCTTAACTTGGGGGTACACATGATGGTAGGGAGTCCCAAGTCCCCTGTTTAGCCCTGAGCTAAACACCCAACCCCCTCCCCAGGAAGTAAGACAGGGAAGTGAACTGCACCGCACCAATAACACGAAAGGAAATATAAAACAGACACCACGGGGTTAAAGCAACTAAAAACCAAAGCTTAGCTTTATCTGCTGCCAATGCTCCCACCAGCAGAGTAAGGCACCCGATCAGCATCCAGCAGCATCACCACTGCTCCAGATAAGCTGAACCCCCTCTGCACCAGGCAGGTCCCAGTCTTCACCAAGGTTGGTTAGCAAATGACCAGTATTACCAACAGTGAATTGCAGCACCAGGTGGCCTTATAAAGGGAAGTGGGAGTAGTCACCACCTGCTGACTAACTAAACATGTAGTAACACCAGCAGCCACCGGGGTGAGGATAACCCAGCAGCCGACCAACTACAGTTGTAGTAACACCAGCTGTCACTGGAGGGAAAAACTAATATTAACTCCCGATGGCCTGAAAGGAAAAACGTTTATATCAGAGCATCCGGACTCTGACACAGATGACTGACTCCTCTGACGCCTCCTCCTAAGAGGACTCAGACACCCAGGGTTAGCATGTGGTGAGGGTAGAGACTTGCCCCTACTCCCTGGCAGCACCTCTGCTGCCCCCACTGGAGAAGAAGGGGACGGTTGTAGAAAGATGGCAGAGACAGTAGCCCCCAGGCAGCAACCATCACACGACTGATCCCAGCTGACTACTTCCCTAGACTGCCAATCTATGATTGGGTTGTGTTTTTTCAACCAAGGGAGGCCTAAAACGATGGTTGATGGAATTCACCCCCAAGACGTAGCATGACAGGGACTCTACATGATATGTCCCTATACGCAAATGTATTTTTTCCATGACTTGGGTCAACCTCCCCTGGCTCAGTGGGACAGAGTCAATGGTCTGGACGCTAAGGGGTTTGGCCAGCGTCCTACACCTCAGGCCATGGGTCTGGACAAAGTGAGCATCCAGCAGATTGACTCCAGCTCCACTGTCCACAAACACCGGTATGCCCTCAGGTACCCTGCCAACCACCACTTCTGCTGACAAAGTACACAGAGTGGGCAAAATGGAGGAAATATACACTCCCTGGTCGCCTCCCTCCACACGACCAGGGGGACGCGGCTTCTTAGGTGGTACGGAAGTTTGGCGCAAGCTGAGCAGACCATGATAAAATGACCAGTCTGCTCACAGCTAAAACATGCCCACAAACCATGACAAACCGCAGGCAGCACCATTGGGGAACAAACTCCTCCCACCTGCCTGGGCTCGTCCGACTGCACCATTGAGTCCTCCTCCCTAGCAAGGACTACAGGGGGCAAATTCGCCAAAGCCGCAAAAAACTCATCCACCGACCGTAGAGATGATGAATCGGCCGGCAGGGAGAAGGCTCAGGATAGGGGAACAACTTTAAGGAGAGATATGATGAATCCCACCCGCTGTTCCTCACTCCCTAATGAACGAGGGCGGAGCCTGAAGTGTAGCTTGCAGGCCTCCTGAAAAAAACAAAAAATTATCTCTCCCTCCAGATAACCTGTCTGGGAGAGATAACTTGGGTTCTGGTTGAGCCTGAACCTGAGCTGAGGCCCCGAACCCCACGAACTGCTGCAGCTGCTGCTCCACCACACCGTGCAGCACCCCACGCTCCTCAGTGAGGGTCTGCAGCAATTGGAGATAGGTCTGCATTAGGGCCATGGCTCACCAGAAAAAAAATGGGTGCTGGTAATAATGTCATGGGGCAGTTGCGGGGAAACAGGAGACGTGGAACCAGGGCCCCTGAACTGCCCCTCAGGCTAAAGGGGGTGCCCTGGCTCTCCTTAACTTGGGGATACACTTGATGGTAGGGAGGCCCAAGTCCCCAACCTGTCCCTATCTCCTGTTTAGCCCTGAGCTAAACACCCAACCCCCTTCCCCAGGAGGTGAGTCAGGGAATAAATCCCTCTGCTAGTAAAGCCAGAATTGAGCTCTTCTTTTCCTCACTCAAGACTTGTCTTTTCAACTCCTTCGGCATGATTAAAAGTTATTTTTTCATTCCTATTAATTTTGGGATATTACTAGCACTTGTTTTGCCATCCAGCTTGTCCTATTGCAAAAGGATTGTGAACACCGCAGCAGGGTTTTTATACTTTCCTTTGTTAAATAAGATTTGGTTCAGGTGATCACCTAATCAGAAGCACATTGAGTAGAATGAGGTGTAGTCTGGTTGGAATTCAAGTGACACTGGAATGGAATGACTGTGAGACATGTAGAGAAGCTGATTTTTATAAAACTGTGCAGTTGTCTCTTAATTTTTGCCACAGCTGTGTGTATGTATATATACACTCACTGGCCACTTTATTAGGTACACCTGTCCAACTGTGTGTTAAGACTTAATTTCTAATCAGCCAATCACATGGCGGCAACTCAGTGCATTTAGGCATGTAGACATGGTCAAGACAATCTCCTGCAGTTCAAACCGAGCATCAGTATGGGGAAGAAAGGTGATTTGAGTGCCTTTGAACGTGGCATGATTGTTGGTGCCAGAAGGGCTGGTCTGAGTATTTCAGAAACTGCTGATCTACTGGGATTTTCACGCACAACCATCTCTAGGGTTTACAGAGAATGGTCCGAAAAAGAAAAAAAATCCAGTGAGCGGCAGTTCTGTGGCCGGAAATGCCTTGTTGATGCCAGAGGTCAGAGGAGAATGGGCATACTGGTTCGAGCTGATAGAAAGGCAACAGTGACTCAAATTGCCACCCGTTACAACCAAGGTAGGCAGAAGAGCATCTCTGAACGCACAGTGCGTCGAACTTTGAGGCAGATGGGCTACAGCAGCAGAAGACCACACTGGGTACCACTCCTCTCAGCTAAGAACAGGAAACTGAGGCTACAATTTGCACAAGCTCATCGAAATTGGACAGTAGAAGATTGGAAAAACGTTGCCTGGTCTGATGAGTCTCGATTTCTGCTGCGACATTCGGATGGTAGGGTCAGAATTTGGCGTAAACAACATGAAAGCATGGATCCATCCAGCCTTGTATCAACGGTTCAGGCTGGTGGTGGTGGTGTCATGGTGTGGGGAATTTTTTCTTGGCACTCTTTGGGCCCCTTGGTACCAATTGAGCATCGTTGCAACGCCACAGCCTACCTGAGTATTGTTGCTGACCATGTCCATCCCTTTATGACCACAATGTACCCAACATCTGATGGCTACTTTCAGCAGGATAATGCGCCATGTCATAAAGCTCGAATCATCTCAGATTGGTTTCTTGAACATGACAATGAGTTCACTGTACTCAAATGGCCTCCTCAGTCACCAGATCTCAATCCAATAGAGCATCTTTGGGATGTGGTGGAACGGGAGATTCGCATCAGGGATGTGCAGCCGACAAATCTGCGCCAACTGTGTGATGCCATCATGTCAATATGGTCCAAAATCTCTGAGGAATGCTTCCAGCACCTTGTTGAATCTCTGCCACGAAGAATTGAGGCAGTTCTGAAGGCAAAAGGGGGTCCAACCCGTTACTAGCATGGTGTACCTAATAAAGTGGCCAGTGAGTGTATATATATATATATATATATATATATATATATATATATATATATATATATACACACATATACACACACACACATACATACATACACACTGCCGTTCAAAAGTTTAGGGTCACTTATAAATTCCCTTATTTTGAAAGAAAAGCTGTTTTTGCCAATTAAGCTAACATTAAATTATACAGAAATACACTCTATACATTGTTAATGTGGTAAATGACTATTCTAGCTGCAAACATCTGGTTTGTAATGCAATGTCTTCATAGGTGTATAGAGGCCCTTTTCCAACAACCATCACTCCAGTGTTCTTATGGTACTTTGTGTTTGCTGTGTAAGAAGGCTAATGGATGGTTAGAATACTTGCACAAGGGTATGTTAGCACAGCTGAAAACAGTTTGGCTGATTAGAGAAGCTATAAACCTGACCTTCTTTTGAGCTAGTTGAGAATCTGGAGCATTACATTTATTGGTTCCATTAAACTTTCAAAATGGCCAGAAAAAAAGAACTTTCATGTGAAACTCGACAGTCTATTCTTGTTCTTAAAAATGAAGGCTATTCCATGCGGGAAATTGCCAAGAAACTGAAGATTTCCTACAACGGTGTGTACTACTCCCTTCGGAGGAGAGCACAAACAGGCTCTATCCAGAGTAGAAAGACAAGTGGGAGGCCGCGCTGCACAACTGAGCAACACGTCAAGTACATTAGAGTCTGTAGTTTGAGAAATCGACGCCTCACAGGTCCTCAACTGGCAGCTTCATTAAATAGTACACACAACGCCAGTGTCAACGTCTACAGTGAAGAGGCGACTCCGGGATGCTGGCCTTCAGGGCAGAGTGGCAAAGAAAAAGCCATATCTGAGACTGGCAAATAAAAGGGAAAGATTAATATGGGCAAAAGAACACAGACATTGGACAGAGGAAGATTGCAAAAAGTGTTATGGACAGACGAATCCAAGTTTGAGGTGTTTGGATCACACAGAAGAATATTTGTGAGACGCAGAAAAACTGAAAAGATGATGGAAGAGTGCCCAACGCCATCTGTCAAGCATGGTGGAGGTAATGTGATGGTCTGGGGTTGCCTTGCTGCTGGTAAAGTAGGAGATTTGTACAAGGTAAAAGGGATTTTGAATACGGAAGGTTATCACTCCATTTTAGGCTGGCGGAACGCACCAAGTAATATAGATGTTAATGAGGTGCGTTCGCAGCCTGGGGTTCACCGTGCAACGATGGAAACTGCTGCTAGACAATGGCAGATAATAGCACGCTCGGGTTACCTCACCCGGAGTGTGCGAGGCGAACCCTGTTACTTCACAAGGTCGCACTAATATAATGTGAGCGCAAGCGATGTGGTCACAGAACTCTGCCCAGAGGCATGGAGTCAGAGTCCTTCTAGAACCACTTGTGCTCAGAGCCGCTGCAGCGGTGCTAGAGAGTGACGCTAGGAAAGTGCTGTGCCCTGTTAGCTGTCACAGAGTGCAGCGGATAGACTCCTACCACCCAGAGGCATGGGAGATATGGCGGCACTATGGCGCTAACCTTTGTGCTAGACTGGAGCACTGTGGCACATGCTTTGCCACCATGAGGCGCTGACTCAGGCTGAACTAACCCTAACACATACGTATCAAAGGAAGGGGTTAATGAGTCAGTCACCAGTTACATGCATCCATCATCACTCACACAAGTCTCAACAAAAGTCTATCTTAGCACATGGCCGAGCGGCCATGCGAACCTTTTATAGCAGCGTCCTTCCGGGACCTTCCTGATGGTCCAATCCGAGCTGGAGAAGGACCTGAGCATGTGACTTCCGATCTCCAATGAGAGATCGTCCCACGGGCATGCTCAGTGGACTGACAGGAGGACTTGGTCCCTGGAGTAGATCGCTGCTGACCAGCATGCGTTGCTATAGCTGAGCCAGAGGTGGCAGCAGCAACCAAACCTACAATGCTCGTGTGAGCAGAGCGCTGGGATCGACGAGTCTGCTGAGCAGGCTCCACTGTGGTCGGAGAGGAATGGGAGACCGCCGAAGGCAAAGCTCGGGATTCCTGCTGTGCAGCGACAGGAACCCAACATCTAACACTCCATTTTGCAACGCCATACCCTGCGGACAGCGCTTGATTGGAGCCAATTTCATCCTACAACAGTACAATAACCCAAAGCACACCTCCAAATTATGCATGAACTATTTAGGGAAGAAGCAGGCAGCTGGTATTCTATTTGTAATGGAGTGGCCAGCGCAGTCACCAGATCTCAACCTCATTGAGCTGTTGTGGGAGCAGCTTGACCGTATAGTACGCAAAAAGTGCACATCAAGCCAAGCCAACCTGTGGGAGGGGATTCTGGAAGCATGGGCTGAATTTCTCCAGATTACCTCAGTAAACTAAAGGGAATCTGTCACCTATTTTTTTTCCCTATGAGATGCGGCAATCGCCATCAGGGGCTTATCTACAGCATTCTGTAATGCTGTAGATAAGCCCCCGATGTAACCTGAAAACCTGGTGCGGCCGGGTCCGATGGGTGTCGCGGCTCTGGTGCCTCCCATCTTCTAGTGATGACGTCCTCATCCTTGCTTCTGTCGCGGCTCCTACACAGGCGTAATTTTCTGCTCTGTTGAGGGCAGATGAAAACACAGCTGGGATTCAGGATCAATGAAAACAGCATGGTTAAACAACGAAATACTCTACATAAACCATGGATTACCAGAAAAAGAACTCCCGATGTAACCTGAAAGAAAAAAAAAAGAGTTAGATTATACTCACCCCGGCGTTGGGTCCGGTCCGATGGGTGTCGCCGTCCAGTCCGGCACCTCCCATCTTCTAACGGTGACGTCCTCTTCTTTGCTGCCTGTCGTGGCTCCTGCACAGGTGCACTGCTCTGCCCTGTTGAGAGCAGAGTCCTGCAGTGCGCAGGCACCAGGATAGGTCCGGCGCCTGCGCACTGCAGTATTCTGCTCTGCCCTCAACAAGGCAGAGCAGTGCGCCTGCGCAGGAGCCACAACAGGCAGCAAAGAAGTCACTGTTAGAAGGGAGGCGCCAGACCACAAAGCCCATCGGACCAAGACCGGACCGCCCCCCGGTGAGTATAATCTAACTCTTTTTTCTTATCTTTCAGGTTACACTGGGGGCTTAGCTACAGCATTACAGAATACTGTAGATAAGCCCCTGATGTCAGTGTCGGCAGCTGATAGGTGACAGATTTCCTTTAACCCCTTAATGTCTAATGACGGACACAGTCCGCATCAAAGCCGGGACATGTCAGCTGTCATGAACAGCTGACATGTGCCCGCAATAGGCGCGAGCGGAATCGCCGTCCGCCCGCGCCTATTAACTAGTTAAATCCCGCTGTCAAAGCTGACAGCGGGCATTTAAATAGCATTTCCGGCCGCCGGGCCGGAAATGATGTCATCGCCGACCCCCGTCACATGATCGGGGG